>NC_086323.1:50049547-50154547 GCF_036172605.1 Pelobates fuscus
GGCACATGGTGAGAACAATGGATGAAGCACACGGTGAGAACAATGGATGGGACCATTTTAACTCACAGACACTTTTGACTTTTCTACACAAAGACATCGTTCAGTAGTTTTAAACTACAGAACAAGGGACACATTTAACAGTAATTCATTTTCATATAGCCTGTATGTGTTCTGCGGAATCAGCATTAAACCGTATCTTCCAAACTACTGAACGGATCTGGGTGAATTTTGGATATGTGGTTCACCCAGATCCCCCAATATATTTTATGGGGTTATTGCATGTTTTGGGGTCCCTGTGATAGGTTTTATAATACTGTATTTCTCTGCCTGTAAAATTAACCATTGTGTTCAGTAATCATATCACAGGCAGAGGGGAGGATTTTGTGTGGGAGTGTGTGTGTATTGTACGGATTGATTGGTTGTATTTCAAAACCCTGTGGGCAGTACTAGGTTTGTGGATTGGGAATAAAAGAGGCTGTATGTGCCAGTACAGTCAGTTCTGCTTGACGCTCAAAACGAAGTGTCGTCTCGTTATTGGAGGAATTGGATTGTATGCCGATTGCATGCTTTTCCTGTTCAGCTGTTCTGCTTCTCCGGTTCGGTGGTTGTGGTGTCTGCTGCAGTGCTTGGAGTCCTCAGGAAGCGCTAGGAGCATCCTTCAACGAAGGTACAGTCGGGATGCCCGTCGTTCCGTTACAACCCTTTTTTAGCTGCAGTGCCTCGAGATAGAAATGCATTTGTCTCCTATTTGCAAATTTCATCTGTGGCGGCCAACCCGAGTGGATGAGAGGTTTTGCCACCAGCGATGTTTTTTCCCCCTATTCAGAGTGATTCTTTCCAAATCCCAAGGTCTGTAAAGCTGTGTAGCTCTTACAAGAGCTGGTGATTATAGCAGGTATAGCGGTTCCCTACAAGTATGATGAGACTATATTGAGGGTAAGCAGCTTTATTGGTAGCCACACTGGCTTTTTATGCCAATCCCCATGCAAGGGGCACTCCCCTCTGGACCTGAAAGTAGACTACAGTATAAACATATAAACAATCACACTGGCTCTCAGATCCAGGACAGGACAACCCCACACAAAATAGGTTAATCCCTCCTCTGTACCTGGGTGATAATTGATTCAAGCACTGTACTAAACTCAATTATCACCAGGCACAGAATTTTTTTTTATAACATTCAAAAATACCCCCAAAACACATGGAAACCCCAATATAGTCATATCCCTTGATAGCCCCGATCTTGGGGGAAAAAAACAAATCCAAAAATCACCCAGATCGGTTCAGGATTTCCATAGAAGTCTCAGTTTGACCGACCGCACACGAGGCTCCTGACCAAAAGAGTTCCATGAAATCAGACTGTGGTCGGTCTCTTTCGGGAATGATAAAACACAAAAGTACCGAACGTAACCGTGAAAACAGTCAGTCTTTATTTCTTGTTTGGTAGCTTGTTCCCACCGAACGCCATTTAGTTCTTATGTATTTTACCAAGCTTCTGTGGGAGTGGAAATTCTAGCGGTGTTCACGCCATCGAGCGCCCGATTTTAGTTCCATGCACTCTGCTACAAAACACTGCTATATATGTTCACGGCTAAAGAGGGCCTCCGCCACGTGTTCGGCCATACGAACGGCGGCCTCCCAGCTCAGAATGCGGCTATAATTGCAGTTACAGAAGTGCGAACAAAAGTGAAAGAGGATACGAAATAGCTAGGTCTCAGGTGTTCGTATACCGAATAAGCAAAAAAAAAATAACAGCCTGTCATTCAGGATAGGGAATCAGTCACATCATTGTTCGTATTTGAATTGTATTCTAGGATTTGCTTGTCTTCGGAGCAAAGGAATTGCAAATATTTGAGACTTCATGTAAGGGCTCCTAATTCTTTCATAAGTCTTCAAGTTATTAAGTTTTTAAGAAATAATATTAGAGGTTTAAATAGATGAGCACCTTTACCATTGTAAAAGAACATATCCCATACTCAAATTTTTTTTTTACGTTTTCTGGAAAAAGCTAAAGAACCAACGGGCCTTGCCATCTCTAACTCTTGACGTAGAAACAACTCTTTATTTGCCAATAATTGGTAGACAGTATAAATGATATCCTGTTAGCTGAATATAACCATATTATATGGGCAAACACACTTTAAATGATCACTCTTTTAAGCAAATATCTGTGTTGCTTCTAGATCCGAACTGCGATAATCCGATGTTTATCATTTCTGTGTAACAGATAACTGCAGTGTAAGCAGGTTAAGACCCCAAAACTTGTTTTAGAAAATTAATGCGTAGAACTTTTACTTCAGTAGTCTGAGATAATTTCATATCTTAAACAGTACATTTGTCAGTTAATATACTTCACAGCACAGATTACACCTTTCTGATTAGCTGTTTATTTTCTATTTTGTCAAATAGGTTTTGAAATATTGTTGAAAGAATGAGAGCTGCAGGGTGACCAAGCTCCAAACGTTTGTAACATAATGAGTGTCACAGCAGGATTACTGATATTATGAATATGCTTTTAAATGTTTTTTCTCCTCTACGCCTCTTCCCGTTCTATTCCTCATACTTTCCTGTTAATTCCAAGTTTGATACAGTACTTTTAAATCCTTAAAATGCAGGAAAACCTGTGATTATTTTTTTTTAGGTTTTTAAATTTGTTCACGACAGGGCTGTTGATCTGTAAAAGCAGCCAGAAAGAACTCAGCGTCACAATTGTATCAGCCATAGTGGTTAAAGTTCCTAGCACCTTAGCTACTACAATAATAATATACATATATACACACACACACACACACACACACACACACCTTAAATACATCTATAACAAGGCTATCCAACTGGCAGACCCAAAATATTTTTCTTTCCTCAATCCAGCTTGGCAAACTAAAAGGTTAATATTACATAATTGGAGTAATAGAATCATGGTCTACAGTGGATACTTGTGAATGATTTATAGCCTCTACTATCAAGAGTTGTAAAACATTGCAATTCTCAGGAAAGAATTAAGTTTATATATGTGCACAAGGCAGCTGATGGGTTAAGACATTCTTACTTTTTCACTGGCTCTAGTACAGCTGCACTGTGCCATTTATGCTGGCGATAATAAACGTCTTTACAACAAGCCTGTCCAGCAGAGGACGTTGTTGGGAATACAGTCTTTTCCAGCTGCTGCTACGCATCGCATATCCTCAGTTTCATGCATTTACAATGCATACTTTTATTTTTTTTTATTTTTTTTTAACTATTTACTCAATGTCCTGAATGATATCCATTTTTCTCCAATGCCTTTAAAAATACTTGATGAGAATACTGTTCCACAAGATATCAAACACTTGTACACCACCTGTGACTGAAAATGTTTGAGTACTATTAAATTATACAGAAAAGACAGTGCATACACAGAAGAGCACATAAAAGTACAGAAGCACTTTCTTGTTTGGGGGAAAGGGGGGCTATTTGTATAATTGAGAATATATCTACATTCTAAACACATACATGAATCACCAAGACTTGATGTTTTATTTTTCAACTTTTTTGTAGTTCAAAAGTAAGCCATGGGCTTCACACGGGTTCATGAGCTGCACCGGTACAGATGTGAAGCCAATGATAGCTTTATAGCCCATCATTTCTCAATCAACTGTACAAATCTTAAATTGAAAACAGAGGAGAGGTAACAAAGCCGTAAACACACAAAAGAGAAAACAAAGACTGCAGTGGAAACAGGTTTGGAAAATACAATTCTTGACTTTTTGTCTTCCGGTATTTGTACACATTGATCAGATTAGCTTGTGTTACTGAAAGAATGCAGTGCTGATATTAAAAATAAATAAAAAAGGTTAAAATCCAAAGATTATGAACCATCAGTGATATTTTGAACAGAATGAACATCATATCAATTAGAGAGTGCATAATACATTCACTTTAATTAGATGGCTTATGCAATCAATTATGTACTCATTTGACATGTCAAATGACTGATTAACTCACTTTTGATCTACTGTATTGATTTGAAGATTTGCAAATAAATACTGGATGTACAGGGCCCTCAACTGATATTGGCTACATGAGCAAAGGCTGTGAAAAAGATGTCTTTATTGTTTAACATTCTGAGCTTTTGTAAAAAACTAAAAACAATACACAAAAATACTCTGCTCTCATGGATACCAAACAATTTGCCAACAATCTTACATCCTATGGTTGTAGACCTTTCTCTGATCAACTATACATTCGGTAGTATGTATTTTAAAACATTTGGCACTGCTCCACCCATTAGCTGCACCAAGCTAACACAGATCGGGGTGTTATATTCTTAACATTTCTGGTGTTTTTTTTTTTTTTTTTTTAAACCTAAAAAGATTAATATTTACTCTTATTTTAGCATTCTCGAAGAATCTATTGGGTATACAAGGGCTTGACAAATTTGCTTGGAATCTCGGAGCCAGCAAATAAAGTTAGGAGCCAGGCATTTCAATGTAAAATATGCAATTCTTAAAGGGACGCTATAGTCACCAGACACACTACAGCAGGGGTAGGCAACCTTTTAGCAGCACTGTGCCGATATAGGATTGTGATGTCCCGTAGAGTGCCGATCCTATTTTTTTAAATTGAGGTGTGTATGCTGCCGTATTCTGCTTGTGTTATTTTTACTTTTTACTGTAATTGCTTTGTATCGTTGTATTTGTGCGTATATGAGCTATTATATTGTATATGCTCAGGAGTAGTTTGTGGTATCGTGTATGATACATATGAATGTGGGCTGTGTATGAGGGCTGCTTTTGGAATTGTGTGTGGATGGATATGTCACATTGTGTGTTGGTAGTGTGTGGGGGCTGTTTGGGGTATTGCATGTGAGAGGCTGCATGTGGATTGTTAGTGGTGTTGCGTTTGTGGGGATTGTGTGTATGTTTGTGTGTGGGCTGTTCGTATTATTTGTATGAGTGGAGGGTTATTCTGCATTTCTGTGTATATCTAGCAGTGTGGGTAGCTTCCCTAGGTTCCAGTGGGGACCGGGCCGACCAGGTATAGCTCAAGTATAGTAGCTGCAAGCTGCTCTGCTACAGTGTGGATTCCCATTTACAAGTGCTGGGAAGAAGTGATCTGAGATCACTTCCTCTACATGCTGCAATGCATAAATTGAGGATTGTCCTTCACCACCTCTTCGTATTAGCAGATATCTGAAGTTTTACTGGGACTCCTGATAGGAAAGAGCCTGTTTGGCTCTAGCAGCCTTGAGTGCCGTGCAAAGACACCTCGAGTGCCGTACATGGCACTAGTGCCGTAGGTTGCCTACCCCTGCACTACAGCTTGATGTAGTTTGTGTCTATAACCTGTAACACTTCTAGTGACAGTCACTCAGATGGTCTCTAGAGTGCACCCTGGGTCAGTGCTGTACAGTGTGCAGCACCTACGTTTAGCGTCTCCATGTTCTGCGTGGAGGTGCTGAAGTTCCTGATAGAAATGCATTGATTCAATTAATCTCTATTAGGAGATGCAGATTGTCGCAGCATGGTGTTTTGCCACACATGCGCAATAGCCTCCCTTTCTTTCCTATTGTAAAGCATTGGATTGGCTTGAGATTATCAAGATTGATGATCAGTCATGTAGGCAGGGCCAGCTGCTGCGAGACCAGCACAGCGTGGGGGAAAAAGGTGAGTAAGAAAAACCTTCCTTCGTGATTGGAGGGGTACCAGTCACCTAAACACACACAAAAATACAGACACATACACTCACACATTAATGTGACCACCCAGCTTGCCTACCTTTTGGGAGGGCTTGAGTAGTTCGGCTTTCCCTGTGGTACAGTAGGGCTTTCAGGCATCTCCCTGCTCTGCTCCATAGAAAGCAGTTTAGTGATGCCGGGGCCGGAATGACATCATATTCCAGCTCACGGCATCATTAGAGGGCGCACAAGGGAGGTTACAGTTCCCTCGCTGACTGCAAGTTTGGCTTAATCTTCCAGGAGCAGGACCTATGCTCGACCTGAGCCGACCGACCAGCTGACCACTCGTAAGCCCATGCTCTTTATGACCCGGCCAGCCGCCATCACTCATAGGCAGCCAACCACCTCAGGGGCTAAATGGGCCAGCAAATACCAAGCGCCAGGACAAAAATTCTTGTAGCCATGGTGACTGGGATTTGTCGAGCCCTGTAGTATACTATTTATAATTTTTTTTTTAAACTACTGGACCAGTTATGACAAGTTAATTTCACACAGAGAACACCTAACTTTCATATACTGCCAGGCGAAACTTTAAATCGTTGCCCAACAGAACACAAAATTTGTGTTTTGCAAAAATTTGGCACGAACCATGGAGACCATGAGGTATGATTTAAGTGAGAGTGGAGCTCATAGTGCAAGATAGGGAAACATGTTTTGGAAATATTCCTCACTATTAAAGCCTGTAAATAATATATGGATTGGTAAATGCACCAAAACACATCACAAATCCAAATACATGAAGTCTCAGTACTGCAGTATTAAGTATATAAAACCTTTTCAGTGGTGTACACCTCGAAGGGCACAACGTAGAAAGTATACCCTCCAAAGAGAAGCACAAGGCTCCAGAGGACTGCTTTAAAGATCATTCTGTAGCTTTGATCACCACAAACCAAGCACACTTTGCTCCTCTGCTGGTAAGAGATGGTCAGGCGTAGGAAACCTCCATAAGATAAAGTAGTACTTTGTCTTATGTTTTAAAGAAAACTACAGCAGACACGAAGAAATGAAGAACAGATCCTGACAGAGGGAGAGAAGAGGAATGGATTAAAGAAAGGTAAGTTCGGCATGACAGTGCCACTTTAAGACACTCACTGTTTTAACAGAGCAGCTTAAAAGAACCCTGCAGGCACCACAACTAAATCAAAATGAAATTATTGTGACAAAAGATCGCTAGGCTTGTACCTGAAGTGGTTTAAAAAAAGAAAAATGTAGTAATGAATGGAGAGCTACAGATTGGCTTAGAGCATCAGCAGAACGCTCTAAGCTAATGACAATTTCAGAAGCCGGATGCCCTGGATCAATTGGAGATCTGATGTTGGAGGCATCCTTTGGGGTAAAGTCATTCAAGAAAAGTGACTGGCGTCCTCCTGGCACCATAGCAACTTCATTTTGATTAAGTTGTTATGGTGCCCAGCGTTCCTTTAACAACAGAACCTCTATGCACCATTATGCCACCAATGTATGCACTAAATTCCCAGTTATTCATCAAGGATTTAGAAAATCTCTTGATAAACACAGAAGGCATTGCTTTCTTTTAACTCTGAACACTGCTCTTCTGTCTGGCATGGGCACTGCAGCTTCTTAACACTGTCCCACATGGCCAAGTAGGCATCTGCTACAACGATTATGCCAAGCATGCAACATTTTCAGAATTCCTACCACCCGGGGTACCTCATCCTTACTGAAATAACTTACTTCACACAAGGTTTATTGTTTCACAAAAGAAATTAACTCTAGATTCTAGAGACCCATTTAGACTGAGACAACACTATTTCACGTTTTTGTTTGGTTTTCTTATATGTCCGCTAGGTCATCTTCAAATGCTGGAAGCCTCCCTTTTGTTACAAGAAAGGTTCAATCCCGTCACACACTTGATCATCAAAGTTCAACTGATACACGTAAGTAGGATTATTTTTAGGCCTCCTTTGTTCACAAAGGTATGGCAAGTAGAGGGATCGACCGATTATCGGTTTTACCGATATAATCGGACGATATTCTGTATTTTCGGCAATATCGGTAAATAGGGATACCGATATTGCCGATAATACCTCCCAGGACCGCCGGGCTCATTACAAGCCCGGCGGTCAGCAAGCATTTACTCACCTCCCTGCAACTCCTCCAGGTCCCCAGTGTAAATCTCGCGAGACCCGCGGCCAGCTCTGATGGCCGCGGGTCTCGCGAGATTTACACTGGGGAGCTGGAGGAGCTGCTGGGACGTGAGTAAACGCTTGCTGCCCACCCCACCCCCCCTCTCTCGCTAAACTAATGCCACTGGACCACCAGGGATTAACATATCCCCCCTCCCTGGCAAGGAAACAAGCAGGGAGGGGGGGACAACAAAAAAGAAATAATAATTAAATATATATATATATAAAAAAAAATTTTTTTATTAAAAATGCCCCCTCACACATACACTATTATTATACACATACACTACACAAACACACTGTGTATATAATTCAGTGTGTTTGTATAGTGTGTGTGTATATATAATGCAGTGTGTTTGTATAGTGTGTGTATATAATGCACACTACACAAACACACACTGTATTATATACACACACACACAGCATTATATACACACACTATACAAACACACTGCATTATATACACACTATATAAACACTACACAAACACACTGCATTATATAAACATTACACAAACACACTGCATTATATAATTCAGTGTGTTTGTGTAGTGTGTTTATATAATGCACACTACACACACACTGCATTATATACACACACTACACAAATACACACACTCTGCATTCCTTATATGCACACACTACACAAATACACACACTCTGCATTCCTTATATGCACACACTACACAAACACACACACACTTTTCATTTAGTATATACAGCATTCACTTTACGCACACTACATACACACTGCACAGACACGCTGCTTTCATTACATACACACTGCACAGACACGCTGCTTTCATTACATACACACTGCACAGACACGCTGCTTTCATTATATACACACTGCACAGACACGCTGCTTTCATTATATACACACTGCACAGACACGCTGCTTTCATTATATACACACTGCACAGACACGCTGCTTTCATTATATACACACTGCATCCGCTACACACACACACACACACTGCATCCGCTACACACACACACACACTGCATCCGCTACACACACACACACACACTGCATCCGCTACACACACACACACACTGCATCCGCTACACACACACACACACACTGCATCCGCTACACACACACACACACACACTGCATCCGCTACACACACACACACACTGCATCCGCTACACACACACACACACTGCATCCGCTACACACACACACACACACACTGCATCCGCTACACACACACACACACACACTGCATCCGCTACACACACACACACACACTGCATCCGCTACACACACACACACACACTGCATCCGCTACACACACACACACACACTGCATCCGCTACACACACACACACACACTGCATCCGCTACACACACACACACACACTGCATCCGCTACACACACACTGCATCCGCTACACACACACACACACACTGCATCCGCTACACACACACACACACACTGCATCCGCTACACACACACTGCATCCGCTACACACACACTGCATCCGCTACACACACACTGCATCCGCTACACACACACTGCATCCGCTACACACACACTGCATCCGCTACACACACACTGCATCCGCTACACACACACTGCATCCGCTACACACACACTGCATCCGCTACACACACACTGCATCCGCTACACACACACTGCATCCGCTACACACACACACACACTGCATCCGCTACACACACACACACACTGCATCCGCTACACACACACACACACACTGCATCCGCTACACACACACACACACTGCATCCGCTACACACACACACACACACTGCATCCGCTACACACACACACACACACTGCATCCGCTACACACACACACACACACTGCATCCGCTACACACACACACACACACTGCATCCGCTACACACACACACACACACTGCATCCGCTACACACACACACACACTGCATCCGCTACACACACACACACACTGCATCCGCTACACACACACACACACTGCATCCGCTACACACACACACACACACTGCATCCGCTACACACACACACACACTGCATCCGCTACACACACACACACACACTGCATCCGCTACACACACACACACTGCATCCGCTACACACACACACACTGCATCCGCTACACACACACACACTGCATCCGCTACACACACACACTGCATCCGCTACACACACACACACTGCATCCGCTACACACACACACACTGCATCCGCTACACACACACACACTGCATCCGCTACACACACACACCCACTGCATCCGCTACACACACACACCCACTGCATCCGCTACACACACACACCCACTGCATCCGCTACACACACACACCCACTGCATCCGCTACACACACACCCACTGCATCCGCTACACACACACACCCACTGCATCCGCTACACACACACACCCACTGCATCCGCTACACACACACCCACTGCATCCGCTACACACACACCCACTGCATCCGCTACACACACACACTGCATCCGCTACACACACACCCACTGCATCCGCTACACACACACACTGCATCCGCTACACACACACACTGCATCCGCTACACACACACACTGCATCCGCTACACACACACACTGCATCCGCTACACACACACACTGCATCCGCTACACACACACACTGCATCCGCTACACACACACACTGCACCCGCTACACACACACACTGCATCCGCTACACACACACACTGCATCCGCTACACACACACACTGCATCCGCTACACACACACACTGCATCCGCTACACACACACACTGCATCCGCTACACACACACACTGCATCCGCTACACACACACACTGCATCCGCTACACACACACACTGCATCCGCTACACACACACACTGCATCCGCTACACACACACACTGCATCCGCTACACACACACACTGCATCCGCTACACACACACACTGCACCCGCTACACACACACACTGCACCCGCTACACACACACTGCATCCGCTACACACACACACTGCACCCGCTACACACACACACACACACACTGCACCCGCTACACACACAAACACTGCATCCGCTACACA
The DNA here is from genome assembly GCF_036172605.1 of Pelobates fuscus. Taxonomy (NCBI): domain Eukaryota; kingdom Metazoa; phylum Chordata; class Amphibia; order Anura; family Pelobatidae; genus Pelobates; species Pelobates fuscus. The sequence continues at coordinate 50,060,450 of NC_086323.1, forward strand.
CACACACTGCATCCGCTACACACACACACACACACTGCATCCGCTACACACACACTGCATCCGCTACACACACACACTGCATCCGCTACACACACACTGCATCCGCTACACACACACTGCATCCGCTACACACACACTGCATCCGCTACACACACACTGCATCCGCTACACACACACTGCATCCGCTACACACACACTGCATCCGCTACACACACACTGCATCCACTACACACACACTGCATCCACTACACACACATACACAGCTCCCTTGTCTAAACACACTGCATCCACTACACGTGGCATGTATATTTTGTGCATTTACCTTTAGAAAATAGTTTATTTTCCAAAATGGTAAATGTACAGAATATCGGCAAATTATATCGGCTATCGGCCTGAAAGTTCACAGAATATCGGTATCGGTATCGGCTCTAAAAAAATCAATATCGGTCGATCCCTAATGGCAAGCATGCAAGATTTTTCTCAAATTCAAAATTGAGAGTTATTGTGCTCTGATTATATTACCAAAGATGTGAACGACCTGCAGTACTATTCTGTGAGCTGTATGGATTTAAAATAATCAAGCTGAACGTCGTCACCCCTATGCAATTACTTTTTGACATTCAACCTTCCTCCCCCACTTTTTCCATTCCTCTCCTATATTCCCAACATATCCCCCTTTCTTTCAACCCTGCTTTGTTAGTAGGGGGGAAAAAAACAGATGATCTTTTACATTGGAATGTGTTTGCAAGGTTAATTTTCCAATAAAAAAAAAACCTTTTCTTTTTCTTTTCAAAGTGGCATGAGTTATGTAGTCTGAATAAACTTTTCAAGCTGTGCAAGCCATTCAACAGGAATTCCATAGAAGAAAACACTAACTCCACATGGATCAATATGAAAATAAAGAAAAGGTTACACATTTATAAGGGTGCATATCATATTCTGACATTTTAGAGAATGTAAATGTGAAAGGGTCTAAATCAACACAAACATCAATTATACAAAGACAAACTGAGTTCCTACCAGAAACACGGGCCATCCGAGTAGAAAAGTAGCACTGCTCTAAATCTTCAAAATGTGCGGTGAGACGTTTTCGTCTAGATGCCAGAGTGTTATTGTACCAAGGCTGTTTCTTTGTCTGCTTAGAAGAAAAAAAAAATACAATTAGTTTCACAACCATACCAATGTAGCAGAAATGATCAAACATAAGAGAAAAGGCAATTAAAAAAAAAAAAAAAAAAAAAAAAAACAATCCTATCACGGTTGTCAGCATTTCAGAATCTGCATAGTTCTTAAGTAAGGCTCTTGTACTAAACAAAATAAAAAAAATCTGCTCACCTTTTCTATATGTGGGCCTGTATGGTAACTTCACATTAGACTTTGAACTCGAAAAAAGTTTTTACATAGAGACTAATATGATAGAAAAATTATGTAAAAAAAATGAGAGCATCTGAACCACATGCCAGTACCATTCTTTAAACTTTTCTGAAGGTAACCAATGTAACAGTGTACACTAAAATATGTTATAAAGAAATTAAGGCAACTTGCTGGACTAGATTGTCCAATAAGCACTAGAAGTGCAGGTTTAGATTCCCCTGGGAAAACACATGATTAGCCCTTAAAGGGACACTATAGTCACCAGAAGAACTAGACATAAAAACAAATCTGTGCAATGAAGACATTTATATAGATACAGTGTATCAAGTTATTACAAATCAAGCTGCTACCACACTGAATGTGTAATTCTCCCCAAACACACAAATCTGTGAAATACAAAGTTTAAAACTGAGAAGACTGAGGAAGCCGAATTGAACTGTGAAACGCGTTTCTTTACTAATAGACTTTTTATTATATTTGGTATTTCTATTTTTATATCTTTATTTTGCTTTGGATAATAAAATAATACTTTACCTAATTTGAGTCTCCGGCATCTATACAGATCCCAAACTACACTAAGCTGTTTTACTGAGCCAGGACACAGGCTCTACACTTGTGAGTATATCTCCACTTATAATATAGTTGCAACCCATGTCTAGTGGACCATCACTATATATTGTTTTCCATTGAGAGGTAACGTTGGACCTACACCAGCTCTGGAATATGAGTTTTTCCAATTTGTCTTTCCTGTGCCCACATAAAAATAACAATATTACACTATATGCAATTTTTTGTTTTAAAGGTACAGAGGATACGAATACAAAAAACGGAAAAAATCCCAGCTAAGTGCTATGATATTGCATTTTGGTGCACAATATAACACTGGGTTAATATATAAGCGCTCCACTGTTTTAAACTTTGTACCAGAACTATAACTTAACGTAGTTGTTCTGGCATCTATAGCCTGTCCCTGCAGGGTTTTAAATATAAACATTGCCTTTTCAGAGAAAACAAAGGCAAGTACATAAACATTTCTGTGCTGTGCTGTGCTTCACTGTTGCATCGATATTTGTTTACCCCACTATGCCTCTGGCTTATTCCTGTATCTTAACATCTTAACAGTGGAATGATGTATGCATGACAAAGGCTCAGGGGAGCCAAAATGTTGTCTAGATTTTTGTACTCCACAATAAAGTCTACCTGCTGAAGAAACTACTGGGTGTGCCCAAACCTACTTATTTGTTCCACTGGATTTGTCTGGGCTGGGGCCCTGCCTGTTTTGGAGCACCCTAGTGGGAGTACTCCCTGAAAACATGTGTGTGCAAGGTCCTCTGAAAAATCTACAGGATGAAACAAATGTAGTCTAGCATCTATATAAAAATGCTTTACCTCAATTGTTCCTACTGCTAGTTCTCTCTAGCCTGCTCATCAGGCTTTTCTCCAAATATACATTTTACCATCCCGAGAACCATAGTATGACAACTGCAAAAACAAATCTTACCTGAACATTTCCACTGAAACCAGGTGGTTGGCTGTACTCTGTTGAGTCTATAATGCTACTGAAAGAAATAACAATTAATCCCTTGCATTGCATTCCTATTGTAAGGATCAGAGATTATGTTAGATTTCACTCCACACGGAATGACTGCATTAATACTTCAAACACCAAATGTTTATCACTAGGACTAGTATATAAAACTTGGTGGATAGTAAAGTAAAAGTATTTCCATCATATCCCTAAGTCTACTGTCACACCAACCAAATATTATAATTTTGTTTCAAGAGAAGGAAGGCAGTGGTAAATAAAGGTTAAAATAAAAAGGAAATGACAAAATAGAGTACAGTGTACAAAGTAGGCACACAAGCAGAAAAGCAGGATAAAGTGATGAAAGATCCAGACTGCAGATTAAGTTAAAAAGTAGCAATCCTCCTTTAAAGTAATGTGCAGCTCCCTGCTAAGAAAGATTAATTCCCAGCAGAACTAGGGACAAAAAGAATTGCCCAAATATCTGCTCATTTACCGAAATGCCAGTGAACTCTATTTATAAAAATAACATCTTAGAACACATTACTAGCAGAGTGCTTTCTGATTCATACTCCTATAAGGAGGGGGTTCCCAATTAATTTTTCCCATGGAACCATTTGACATAGTGTATCAACATCGTTTTGTACATCTGTACATCCACACACACACACACACACACGGACACGGACACAAGTAAACACAGGGACACAAGTAAACACAGGGACACAAGTAAACACAGGGACACAAGTAAACACAGGGACACAAGTAAACACAGGGACACAAGTAAACACAGGGACACAAACACTGACACACAGATACAAACACTCAGATACACACAATGACAAAAATTTCACAAGGATACACACTTTTTTTTATTTGCAGTCACCCTCCTGTTAGTATAACTGTTGTCTGCAGGATGGTGACTTGCTGGCTAAGGCTGGTGTGTGTGGGGGGAGCTGCTCACTGCCTGCTGCCTCTGTCCCTCCAGAAGCTGGGAGGAAAGGACAGTCCGTCCATAACTTTCTCCCAGCATCCCATACTATGGGGACCTGGTTGCGCAATTAATCGGCTGCAGAGCTGACAGGGTCCCTTTGCAGCAATGCATATTGTGTGGCCCTTAGGGCCACCCGATGGGCAAATCACTGCAAAACCCCAATTTTGTTCTCGCGGTACACCAATTGGGAAACGCTGGTTTAGGATATAGACAATAGAAAATGTATTTTAGCACAAAAAAAAAAAAGAAGCAAAAAAACAAGGTAGACATGAATCATGGCATTGGCAATGATTCAATGCGCCCCTGTGAGGAGATGCTGATTGGACAGGGCTGTGCTTGGCTTGTGCTGGCTCTGCCCCTGATCTGCCTCCTTGACACACATCATGGGCGGTGCCAGCAACAGTAGACTGGAATAAACGTAAGATTTTACTATATTTAAGGAAAGGCCAAGGAGGCTATATGGTGTATTTAACATTACAGGGTCAGGAATACATTTGTGTTCCTGACCCTATAGTAATCCTTTAAATTTAAAGGAACATTCCAGGCACCATCCATGTTGCTTGCATAGGTCATGCAGCAAAAATTCCCCTCGTTTTCTGTACTTTATAGTTAGAGATTTGCAAACTTCTTCAGCTGCCAGCCAACTTAATGCATGAAGTGGCTATGTCCTGGTAGCAGAAGCTGCTGGTGAAGTTTTGAGATGGTGGGGTGCTAGACTCTACCCCTACAATTTTACTGCAAACACAAGTGCGGAAAAATAAATAAGCCATTATACATTAAAATACACTACTTTGGACACAGGTAATAGCAGAGCTCTCAAATCGAAGTGCAGCTCTATCTATCCCAAACTACAGTGATCACAATTGGAGTCATTTGGGAAGGTGACTCTAGCAGAGTGGATGTGGAGACAATCTGTTGCTGAGGCAGAATAGTATACTACAGGTTTGTGACTCCAACTCCTTACCATGCTATGAAGATATATATATATATATATATATATATATATATAGTGTGTTTTAGTGATTAAGATGTCCACATCTTTTCTGGGGTTGTAGAGTGTGCGCCACTAAGAGGGCATGTACTCTCTTTAGTGCCTTGACAATTTCTATGAAGTTACCGAGGTCACATCTATGTTGGCACTATATAAATAATTGTAACACCACAGCTTTTAATTCACGGAAGGAAAAATGTTTTAAAAATTAAACTGAACTAAAAAAAAATCTGTAGTGGTGTGAAGCCAGGCAAAATTTCTTTCAACTTCTACAGCAGTTTCATTCACGAAGTAATCGGCTGCCAGTGTTGAACTATTTTATTGGATACACTTGGCTCTTCTACTAAACATAATGTTAGCTTGTATAAATTCTGCGTAGAGCAACAGGTTGCAGAGTCACATTTGTTCACATAGCCTTTACCTGTATGACGGAGAGGGAGGTTCAACCTGCGGCACAGTACTATCTTCACTGCGAGGGGAGTATAAGCCACTCATCTCCTACAAAAAACACAAACAAAAAAACAATGTTACATAAAGCAATATGTGCAAAACTAAACACCATGGCTCTTCCCCTTAACTATATTCTGACCACTGCCCTGCAACTCATTTAGTGCAGAAGGGAACTTCCACATTAGCCAGAGAGAGATACACACACATGCATGTCTAGCAATAACAGAGGCTGAGCAGTAGATGCCAAGTGAGCCACACAGACATTCAGCATCAGCTCAGAGTAGTGGTTATGGTGACAAGACTGCTTATTAAAGTATATGGTAATTGCATGCACCAATAGGAAGCAGTGCTTTTTTTCCCCTTCCCAACTCCTGCTAAAGTATTTTCTTAGTTTTCCCTTTATAAAGGCACATGCACAAAAATAATCAGTCCTCTGGACATCAGGTACAAACCATAATGGAGACCATGACTTAAGAATGTGAGCAGATCTAAATCACTTGTTTAGATCAAATCATCCAGAATACCTAAAATTGAATGTTCTTTGATGCAAATTTATCATGGTCAGTTAAAAAATGTGAACTGTATGTATCACAACTGGACAGCATCAGAAAACAGCACAAAATAGAAGCATTTTTTCCCCCAAAACAGCTGAAATACAGCCATGAGGAAGACATTTGTCCAGTAAACTCCAGATCGAAGAGGCACAACATATAAAACCAGATTCTCACCTCAACTCGTTTAATATCCTCTTCCAGTACACTCAGCTCTTTTTGGATTTGTTCCAGTTGCTGGGAGGTCAGAAACAAAAAAGATATTAAACAAATGGTTTATAAATTTGCTACTTATTAAAAAAACAAAAACTATTTACTAAGCACAGGGTGTGTATGGTGGCACAGTGCACACAATTTCACTTACACTAGGTCTTCTAAGCTTCTCAACTCCACCAGTCTTCTGAGGAAGGAAAACCACAATGAAGACAGACTAGAGAATGTAATGGATGTAGAAACCAAAGCAGGCCAATTTAAAGGGACTACAGCTTATTGAATTTGTTCTGGTGAGTAGAATCATTACCTTCAGGCTATTTGCTGTAAACACTATTTTCAGAGAAAATGCAATGTTTACATTACAGCCTAGTGATAAGTTCACTGGCCATTCTTCAGATGGCTGTTAGAGATCCTTCCTGGGTCATGGCTGCCTAAAATGCATCCAAACATTCAGTATCTCCACCCTCTGCACACAGACACTGAACTTTCCTCAGAGATTCACGGATTCAATTCATCTCTATGAGGAGATGCGGATTGGCCAGGGCTGTGTTTGAATTGTGCTAACTCTGCCCCTGATCTGCCTCTTTGTCAGTCTCAGCCAATCCTATGGGGAAGCATTGTGATTGGATAAGGCTACCACTTATGATTATGTCAGCAGGCAGTGGGCGGGTCTAAAGGAAACAGGGACTAAGCAAGCAGCTGAAGACTTGAATAGAAGTAAGATTTTACTATATTTAGGAAGGCATGAGGGGACCAGGGTGGCTAGATGGTGGTTTTAACCCTATAGGGTCAGGAATACATGTTTGTGTTCCTGACCCTATAGTGCTCCTTTAAAATCTTGCTGGGAACTTGGCTATGGCACTGTAGCACATGTTTGAACAAGTTAGTGTAAACAAATCAAAGTCACCAACATTTCATGGCTACAAATGGCACAGGAACATCTAACTGCAAATCTCCTCCTGTTTGTGTGTGCCAGGGTCCTTGGTTCATTTTACGCTGGCACATCTAAAAGGTGCTGTAAGTGTTCTGCAGTACAACGCTGCATAATGGTTTGTTGCTTTATAAAGAATTGTAATAGTCTTGTGTGTACATATGGATTTCAAGCCATCTCTGCACCTCTTCTAAGTACACATGCACTCCCCTAACATACACTGGGCATGTCGGGATTAAAGCGCTTTCGCCTTCTGTTCCAGTTTTTTTTTTTCAATTTGACAATTTTTATTTTCCAAAACGGTAGGGGTACAGAAAAAAAAGGGAAGGGTTAGGAGGGGGATATAGTACTGGTTTTACATATTACTCATGACATAGTTACATTGTAAACCTATATTTACAGTTTGCTTACATATTCATGTTTGCGATATACTGCGCTATGGATCAGGCATAACTACTAGTCACAATACATCCTAGTGTCCGGTGACAATCCAGCTCACTCGTCCCTATACATTTGCAGTTATGACCCCTAACGTGCGTGTATAGCTTGGGGCAGAGCAGCTTGCGAGGGCATCTTGGGTCAGCCCTCATAAATGGGGGAGGGGAAAGACGGGAGGGCGGGGAGGAGCAAGGTATTATCTGCATTCTACTAGCTGACCATTATAGATATCTCGTCAGTGCTAGCATTCTTACAGTGCGGATTGAGAAGCTTCATATATCGTTGCTTCTCGGGCTACGTTACTACCTTTACCGTTGTCCCTGTGCGGGTATAGGGCCACATGACTTTTTATGACAATAGAGTTGTGTGTGATTAAGTAAACATGTGTGTTTCAAGTCGGATGCTTTAGTTCCCAATTCTCCCAGACTTCGTGTTTCCAACTGTTACTAGGTGGTACTTGTGAGATGTTGGACTCCTATTTCCCCACCTGGGACACATATCTAATTAATTCTTGCATGGAGGCGTTATTAGGCGATAACCAGTTTTTTGCTATAAGTTGTTGTGCTGCCACCAGAATGTGGAATATTAGATATTTCACGGGTTTAGGGTAGGTGGTGCCGAGCATGAATAAGAGTAAAGAGGCCGGGGTGTTTGGAATTGTGGCGGACGTGTGTTGGCGGATCAATGAGATGATCGCTCTCCAATATGGTTGGAGTTTGGAACACTGCCACCAGATGTGAAGGAATGAGCCTGGTTCTTGTTTACATCTCCAGCATGTGCTGGGTAGTGTCGGGTCTATCGTAGCTAGTCTTGTGGGAACCATATACCAGCGATAAAGGATCTTACGTGTTATTTCTAAATGGGAAGCGCATTGTGTTAAGCCTTTCGTGATATTAGCCGAAGCCAACCAGGTTTCCTCTGGTATCGTCATATTTAAATCTTTTTCCCATGCGAGTACATAGGAGAGGGTTTTAATGCCTCGTCCAGGCAACAGTAGGGTGTATATGGTTGAAATTGGTTTTTTGACCTGTTTCCCTGCCATAACACCTTTCTCAAAGTTTGTGAGTGTGATGTTGGCTTGAGTTTTGGGAATGTGTATGTTGGATCTCCACCAGGACGATAATTGGAGGTAGGAGTGGTGCGCCGTGTTCGGAAGGGTATGACTTTTTGTTAGTTGATCAAAGGTAGCTAGTTTCCCTGCATGTAGGAGGGTGTGTACCCAAAGCACCCCACATCTATTCCAGACCCTGTAATTAAAGTCAGGTATCATCCGAGTTAGAGCTTTGATGGGGGTTGAGAGGGGGACTGGGTGATTACTGCATAGGAGTTTACGCGAAACATCCCATATCTTAAACATCGCTAGTGTGGCGGGGAGTGCTTGCGTGGTATCCCCTCTACGATTAGAAGGTAACCATATCAGTGTGTTAAGATCCTGGTTTTGTAGCCAGTGTTGCTCAATGGTTACCCATTGTGGTTGGTTGGATTCTAGAGTGACGGAGAAGAGACTAGCTAGTACAGCCGCTCTGTGGTACAATTGCACGTTGGGGAGCCCCATTCCTCCCATGGTTTTGGGTTGGTAAAGCGTGGATATGGCCACTCTGGGCCTTTTCCCCTGCCAGATGAAGAGGTTAATTTGTTGTTGGAGTGAGGCAAAATAGGTTGGTGGTATCCATAGGGTGAGTGTCCTAAATAAATATTGTAGTTTTGGCAGAATTACCATTTTAACAGCTGCTATACGCCCTGACCAAGAAATGAATTTATTTTTCCAATTTTGGAGGGTGTTTATAATCTCCCTACTAAGTTTAGTGTAGTTCAGGTTGTACAGGTTTGACATATTGTGAGGAAGCTTTATGCCCAAAAATGTGAGATAATCAGTTCTCCAATCATAGGAGAATTTCCCTTTCAAAGCCGACAGGTATGTCTCCTCCATCCTCACCCCCATGGCCTGTGTTTTGGAAAGATTCAATTTATAGTATGAACATTTACTGTATTCCCGTAATATGTTATGAAATGCCGGCAGTGATGCATGGGGGTCAGTAATAGTAAGCAGGACATCGTCCGCAAAGAGGTTCAGTTTGTATTCCCTACCCCCCACCCATATACCCTTGATCTCCCCCTCTGAGCGGATGGCCTCAGCTAAGGGTTCCAGGGCCATAATATACAGTAGGGGCGACAGGGGACACCCCTGCCTTGATCCATTTGTGATGGAGAAGGGTATGGATTGAAATCCTGACGTGAGGACCCGGGCTTCCGGGTTACTGTACAACGATTTGACCACTGAGATGAAATGCGTGGGGAAACCAAATTTTGCCAGGACCGCCTGCAGAAAAGGCCAATGCAGGCGGTCAAAGGCCTTCTCCGCGTCCAGAGACAATAGGAGACTTTTAGGGGATTGTTTGTGCATAGTGTGTAGGAGTGCCAGGGCCTTACGCGTTCCATCAGTTCCCTGCCTTCCATGTACAAATCCAACCTGGTCGGAGTGTATAATATTTGGGAGTATGGTCGTTAGGCGGTTGGCATACACTTTAGCTAGGATTTTCACATCCGAGTTCAGGAGGGAAATGGGGCGGAAGTTGGCACAGTGAGTTGGCGGTTTCCCTGGTTTGGGCAGTGTGGCTACGTTGGCTGCAAGCATATTCGATGGCATGGATTCTAATTCGGTGGTAGATGTGAAGAGTGCTACCATTTTGGGGGCAAGAATGGAGGAAAACCTTTTGTAATACACATTAGATAGACCGTCCGGGCCTGGGGCCTTGTTTGGAGGTAGGTTGTGTATAACTGTGTCTACTTCTAGTTGGGATATAGGTGCTGCTAGGGAGGAGCATTGTGTGGCGGTCAGTTTGGGGAGATTCACCTTCTGTAGAAAGCTAGCTATTTCTTTTTCTGTGGGTTGATGGACTGTGGGGTCATGTTTAAGATTGTATAGTTTCCCATAGAAGTCTGCAAATAGGTTGCTTATGTCTTGTGGTTTAATTATTTTCTTCCCCTCTTGTGTAAAGAGGTGGGAGATTTTGGTTTGGGCTTGTGCTTCCCTAAGTCTGCTTGCTAAGAGTGAGCCCGCTCTGTTTCCCATGCAATACTCTCTAGTTTTCAGTCTCTGCAGTGTCTGGGTTACTTTGGTTATGTTAATGTTATTAAGTTCTGTTTGGAGTTGGGCCATAAGTGCAGCATCCCTTGGGTTTGGGTTGATCATGTGGGACGAAGAGACGTCCCTCAGTTTCTTCAATAGGATCAGGGATTTGGTGTGGGAGATTCGTTTGAGGTAAGAAGCCCGCCTTATAAACAGACCACGTACTACTGCCTTGTGGGCTTCCCATATTGTGGTTGGGGGTGTCTCTGGTGTTTCGTTAGTAGAGAAGTAGTTTTTAAGATCCGATTCTATTCCCAAGCAAAACTGGTCGTCTCGCAAAAGCGATTCGTTTAATCTCCATGGATTACATCCCCGGTACCTAAAATCATCCTTAAGGGTGGCGATCACTGGCGCGTGGTCAGACCACCAGATACTGCCCAGGACGCAGGATTGGATAAGGTTGAGGGAAGGGCCTGGTATGAGTAATACGTCTATTCTAGAGAAAGATTTATGTGGCTTGGAGTAATGTGAATACTCTCTGTCAGAAGGGTGGAGGGTCCTCCAGCTGTCATATAAGTTGAATTTCATCAATAATTTCGCCAGGGCTTCGCAGTTTGGTTTAAGGGATTTATGTCTTGGTGTATGGGGAGTTATTGAGGTGTCAAGATGCGGGTCTAAAATGTGGTTTATGTCCCCACAAATCACAGTGGTACCCCTCTGCACCTTTGCCACCTTTGTGAGCACACCAACCAGAAAGTTCCTTTGGTTCTCGTTCGGTGCGTAAAGGTTTACTATTGTGTAAAGCGTGCTGTTCAGTAAGCATATCAGTATCAGGTATCTGCCATTTTTATCTGGAATATTTTGTAGTAGTTCAAAGGCTATTGAGTTGTGAATATATATGGATACTCCCCTGGATTTGGATGCATAAGGTGCATGAAATTGGTTAGGGAAATGCTTCATGCCGAATTGGGGGGGTGTTTGCCCTAGTAAAGTGGGTCTCTTGAAGACAGAGTATGTCTGCCTTCAGTTTGCAAGCTTCTCGTAGTAGTATATGCCTTTTGTGGGGTATGTTAAGACCCCTTACGTTATGGGAGTATATCTTCAGGATGAGGTTTGTTGTGTCTGTTACTTAAGCGAGTTAGGGCTTCATTTAGAGGCTAACGCCGCATATCGTACAAGTTTTTGGGAGGTTTGATGAACTTTGTTGGATAGAACTGTTCTGAAATTGAAAGCTGGGTGCGTGGTTTGGTGGACACGAGTAACCCCAGAGTAAGAGGGTAGAGGGATGAGGATAGGATACGAACTTGAAACAAAAGTATATACAAATAAACCCGATCTCGGTGCATGGCGTCAAGGTGCAACGCCGTGTGGGGCATGTGATCGGAAGTGTGGACAAACTATGGCCTGAGCAGGCGGTTTGAGTGAAGTGCTGTGTGCACAGCTACTTAACTGCAACTTAGATGGTCCATTGCTTCGGAACCGCAATGGAGTTTCGTGGGAGCACTTGTGTCTACGTATATCAAGTGAGTCATCCCCGCGGGATGTTCAAGTTAGAGAAAAAGTGGTATGTAGTGTTACTAGGCGGTTGGTATCCCCGCTTTGGTACAGAATCTGGTGTGTAAAGTCAAAACCCAAAAATACGATAGTACCCATACCTCAGATGGGGAGGTAAGGAGTTTGTGTGTGAGAGGCCTTTTGCCTATGGGGTGCACGGATACAGGGTATACTAGGTTGGCAGGTAAACCTGAGTGTCTGCAGCGCCCGTGTTGGGTCCCCCAGCCTCGCATGGCTCTTTAGGATATTGTCATATGCGGTCACTCAAGACGTTGCAAGTGTACCTTGCGACCTATTCGGGTGACGAGAATTTCAGATAGACATTGGACCTTCAAAACAAGATAGACCCATCTTGATGTGATGAGAACATATGTATATATACAGTGTAACCAATTTATTTATTTTTTTTTTTATTTTTTTTTTTTTATTTATTTATTTATTTTTTTTTTTTTTTTGATAGGGTACTTCCCATTCCCATCGGGACCTTGTGGATTGTTATACCTAGTACCCCTTCCAAACTGACTTTTGTATTACATAGATTTAAATTCTAATGGGCTATTAGTGCTTCATCTAGCTAGTGTAAATTAAGTTACGTATAGACACCTGGGGTGTAAATGTTGATAGGTCGCCTGAGGATGAGTCAGGTTTGTCTGAGCATATTGTTCGGGTGTGAGGCTCCGTGAGCAGTAACAATTAGATGGGAGTTACAGTCCATCCGAGCTATAAGGAAAGTTTGCAACACATTTCCCAAATTTCCCCACAGGCAATATCTTAAGACCATTCCCAAGTGAATTAGGTTTGGGCTATCCCCTATACCTGATGCTGTGTACGGGTTAGGTGCCAACTTTATGAGTATGTGTGTTCAGATCATATTACCCCAATCAGACATTCAGGTGAGGTCTAGGCCCGCCTCTTGGTTATTACTCGTGGGCATCAGAAGTCAACTATAGTAGCGTATGTGTGCTTGTCGTCTAATACTTAGGCGGTGTCTAGGTATCGCTAGTAGCCCTGTAATCACACGTATTGTAAACACTCATCTCCTATATCCGTGAAGCACCGTCTGAACCAGCAGCGTAGTTCGGTTAAATAGCTTTGTAGTGGGATTGGTGTGGCGGTGGCTACAGGCTTTGGGAGTGTTGTGCATAGGTATTGTGGACAGAGGCTAGTCCTGCATATTTATTAGGCGGATGAGTCTTACCGCTTCACCCTAGTTATCGAGTACTGGGTAGTTGGGCTATCTGTCGATCGTGTATGGGGCGTATAAATCAACATGGGTCCATTAACAGTCAAGGACCCGGGTGCATGTGTGATATAACAATACTGTACTGTATGATGCATCCATCGCATGGATGTGTCTGGGTATAATATCATGGGCAAAGTACTTAAGTGAAACACAGGTTATTTATCAGTCATGTACCGCCAAAGCGGGAATACTTGCTGCGAGTCAGTTAGCGGTATTCCAATCTTTATCCACCCGACGCGGTGGCTTAGGCGTTTGGGTGTTTCCCGCCACAGGCATATCCCACTTGCGGAGCAGGTTCAGACCTTCGTCCACTGTTTGGATGATGTCGGTTGTTCCATTCCTGGAGACTATGAGGCGAACCGGAAAGCCCCAACGGTATAGGACATGGTTGGCTCGGAGGGTCTCAGTTATCCGCTGAAATGATTTCCTTTGGCGCAGGGTGGCCGCTGAAAGGTCGGAGAACATCTTGATGCTGGAATAGTCGGCAGGTAGGTCTTTGGCTGTTCTGCTCCTCCTCATCAGTAGGTCTTTCACGTGGAAATAGTGGGCTTTCAGCAGCACATCGCGGGGTAATGAAGCCGCTATTTGCTGGGGTTTCGGGACTCTGTGCAAGCGATCCAGTAGTAACATATCCGCGTGTATTTCGGGGACCAGAGCTTTAAAGAATCCCTGTACGTAGCTGGGGAGGTCTGCTTGGAGGACGGTCTCCGGTATACCTCTCAGCCTGATGTTACTCCTCCTGGACCTGTCCTCCAGGTCCATGATCTTCGTCTCGCACTGTTGTAGTTGAGAGGTAAGGGATTTAATTTGTTCCGTGGATGCATTATGTGCATCAATCAAATCCTCCATTTTAGCTTCCACGTGTGTTGTACGGGAGCCGATGTCTTGTATGTCGCGTTTCAGTTCTGCAACACTTGATTGCCAGATTGCAATCAGCCTTTGAGATTGTTCCTCCAAGGCTTGTTTCAGGGTAGTAATAGTTAGTGGCCCTCCATCTCGCGGCGATTCCGCCTCCGATCTCGGACTGCCGCCATCAGAGTGTTCGGCGCCATCTTGCAGATCCGCGGCCTGCGCAGCCGGAACTGTTGCCTTTTTCTGCGAGAAGAAAGCTGATCTTTCAGGTTTTTCTTGTTGTCTTCTTGTTTTAGATTGCGACATCTTAGTTGTAGCACTTATTTCTCCGCAGGGGACTCGTTATTTTGCAGATTTGCCAAGCTCGAGGTGCAGAGCTAAGGACTCAAGCGGCCATCTTCCTCCGTGGTCAGCCACGCCCCCCCTTCTGTTCCAGTTTTTAACGTTGCTCATTACGACCAAGCAATACCTTATTGCACGGAACTACAGAATGTGCCGACTAGTGATATCTTATGCATTTTTCTTTTTTTAAATCAATGTTCTAGATTTTATATTTCCTCACCACTAGAAAGACCTTCGAGATCAATAAAAATAAAAAGTAATCGCCCATTCCATTTTGTCAACTGGGTTCTAAAAGTGCCAGGAAAGTAGAGGAAGGGTTTTGTACAGCATGTGTACATGCTATTCATGTATTTGCATGTTCAAAAGGAGGAACAACAATTACCGTACATTCTTTGAAGTCAGAGTGTTAATGGGAAGACTTACAGAATTTTTTTTTATGAAAATCGCTACAGGTATAATAGATGCAAGAAACAAGTGGCTTGTAGCACAGTATCATAAAATTCATACTCTTATGTCCCTTTAAGATAAAATAGTGTTTTTAAAAGTATTCTATATTTATACTTTTATGTATATACACACTATATCGACAAAAAGTATTTGGACAGCTGCCCATTACAATGACTGGGACTTTTTTGAAACAACATTCTAAATGCACAGACATTAATAAGTAGTTGGTTCTCCCTTTGCAGCTATAAGAGCTTCCACTCTTCTGGGAAGGATTTCCACAAGATTTTGGAGTGTTTCTGTGGGGTTTTTTTGCCATTCATCCAGTAGAGCATTTGTGAGGTTGAGCAATAATGTTGGATCAGAAAGCCTGGCTCACAACCTCCATTCCAGTTCACCCGAAAGGTGTTCGATTGTTGAAGTCAGGGATCTGTACAGGCCAGTCAAAATCTTTCAGTCATGCTGGAATAGAGAAGGGTCTTCCACAAAGTTTGAAGCATAGCATTGTCCAAAATGTCTTGGTATGCGCGTTAGGATTTACCTTCACTGGAAATAAGGAAACCTATTCCATAGAGCTCCTGACGCAGTTTTTATGCGGATACTAATGCCAGTGGAAGTATGGAACTCTTCTGCTGCAGGATCAGCAGAGCATTGGCAACTTATAAACCATGCGCATCAGCACTGACAGTCTTCAGCTTCGAGGGCAAGTTACTACTTTTCCTAAATGCTTCCACTTTCCAATAACACCACTTTCTGTTGACCTAGCAGGGATGTGATTTCACAAATTAAGAAAGCAAAGGTGGCACCATATCACAGTACCACGCTTGAATTTACCGAGCTCTTCAGTAAATTAATCAATGTTTGTAAATGCAGACTGCATGGTTAAGTGCTTGATTTTATACACCTGTTGCAATGGGTCTACATGAAACACCTGAACTCCGTAACTAAAAGGTGTGCCCCAATACTTTTGTCCATATAGTGAGCATATAGCTATATCTACCTACCTCAAAACCTCACAAACTAATCCACAATAACCCTGAATAACTGTTTTGCTTCACAATTTTCCTATGTAGTTCCAATATTCAAGTGAGGCCAAACAACAAAAAAAAAAAAAATGCAAATGAGAGAAAGCTGGGAGTAGAATAAAAATGTTTATATATATATAATAAAAAAAAAAAAAGCTAGTGCTGCATTTACTTGTGCTTCATCAGTCCCTAAATTTGTTTCACTTCATAAACCACAGTATTTAAGGCACCTGGCAAATAAATAATGAATGACATCTGATACAGACTGTTGCGTTCTTGGAAAAACACAAAATACAAGAGGTCTATGGGTTAAATGAGTAACTAGAGAAATGTTGGGCGCTTTCCTATCTTTCCAGAAAGGAATAAGCAACCACAAGTCCAAGAATCAAAACCCAAACAGACGCAACACTGTTTCTCAAAGTTGGAAATGGGTATGAAAAAAATATAAAGAGTTCCATTTTTTGATCATCGTCAATATGTTTATCTTCAGGAGAATACAAGGAGTTTCATTAAGTACCATTTAGCCAATATAAATATAATTTCAACCCAGTCATTTGTTTTTAATTATTTCTGACCAAAACATAGGAAACGCATGAAGCTGAACAGGGGAAACTGAAGAAACTAGGAAGCCAAAGGCAGCTCACATGATGCAATTGTTTCAGTTTGACAGAGAAAGACCAAGCATCTGTTTAACATCTCGTGAACTGACAAAGTTCTACACCAAATTTCATCAATAAAACCACTGGACCAATAGCACAGTGTCAACACTGAGAAATTCTCATTTGTTATAAACATTATCTCACTCTACACTCACGACGAACTATACTTAAGAGAAGAATAGAACAAAACGGAGAGAAAAATCCCCTTCAAACCAAAATTGTTGTTGCTTCTTCTGATTGTACCTTTGACATAGCATACATTGTGCAATTACACATACAATTACTCACACCTACATACACTATTATTCACAAAATGCAAGACAAGCTTTGAGGTCATTCAGAAAAGTGCAACACAAGTTTGGGTTTAGACACAGTCTTGTCTAATATAACTACAAATATGCCGCAACAGCTGATAGCAGGGTCAGAATTTTGCTTAATGTATATGAATGCATGATTCATTCTTTTCCAGAGGGCTCTCTCTCTTCAATGGCCAGTAGTGGAATAACTTGAAGTAAGGGTTAAAGATAATCTATTCCGTTTTCACAGAGTATAAAAACAAACTAAAATAGTAGGGAGTATATCCTAGAGTGGGGCTTTTACCACTTCACGCCAACAAAAGAAGCCATTTTAGGGCCCATTCACATGTAAGTGCACATCAATTCACGTTATTTGCACATACTACACCATAGTTTCTCTCTGTTTTATTCTAAAATCCTGCTGTAAATTTTTTTTGTTATTTTTTTATACGAAGCAAGAAGCGTCTATCCATGAGCAGCAATTATACTGATCAAGCATGTATGTTGGAGCTAGGCACTAGCTCCTGAAAACGAGTTTCTTCATTATTTGATCCTTTATAAGACCATACAACACAATCAGTTCTACCCTGGACAATTTTCTCCAGTAGGCAGCATTGCCGTTCGTCTCCACACTATGCATGGAGACACTTAACTTTCCCCATAGAGATGCATTGATTCAATGCATTTCTACGAGGAGGTGCCGATTGGCCAAAGCGGCGTTAGGCCCCGCCTCCATGCAGATTTCAGCCAATCCAATGCTTATAGGTCTCTATAGAAGACAGGTTAACCTACTAGGTATATTCTTAGCACATAACATCATGCACATATCTTGTTGATGACAAGTGTACTTCATATAAGGTACTTGTAGCAAATTAATATAAATTAAATCTCATTTACTTATTGTTGAATAAACTTTACCTCTCTCTTATTACGACGAGCTACTTTGAGAAATTCCATAAGGATCTGAAGTTGAGCAGCATGTGATTCCTAATGAAACAAATAAAAGAACATGTTTTAGCCTAGCAGTCACATTTTAACACACTATTTTGGACAATATACATACAGCACATCACAACAATATTGTCTGGGTTGCACAGTTCACTTATTGCAATATAGTGGTGTTTAAAAAGAAGAAAAAATACCAGTGGGGAAAGCAAGGTATTTTAATATTTTATGAAGTGTTGGCAAGTTCCTCACTGCTGTACAGTAGAACATATTAGAAACATGCTGATGTGTGGTAATAATTACAAAAAAACACTATAGTCGCCTCTTTTTTATTTCATTTCCCTCTCAAAGAGCAGGGCCCGATTTTTTAATACAAATATATTCACTTAAAATAATGCTTTACTCAACTGGAATCCAGTGCTGAGACAGCGCAGATTAACCTGTCTGATGTCATCAGGTTTTATGAAACTTTGGCCAATCAAATGGAAAATTATTGTGGACAAAAGGCGAATGCGTGGCAATTGCAGCGATGCGCCAGTCAAATGCTTCTCATTTATAAAACATTCAACGTTCTCCTGCATTGTGCAACATCCAGAACCAAGTCTGTCTCCATTCTCACAACAAAATCACCATCTCAGTGGCTGTCGGTGTAATAGCCACTAGAGTGGTGTTTAGCCCTACAATGTAAACATTGTTGGATCTCAAACAATCACGTTTTACATCTCGTAAGCAAAATGGCAGGAACATTGCACCCAGACCACTTCATTGAGACAAAGTTGTCTGGATGCTTACAGTGATCATTTAAGAGTATGGTGTTTGTTTTTTGTTTTTCCAAATAGATCTTAACGTAAGAGATATACACAACCTGCACTAAGTTGGTTAAGCATATGAACTTAACCATATTTTTCCTTTTTTTTTTTGAACCTTAAGAATATATTATTGTGAGCACGATCCACTATAGACAGTGTTAACAGCCATCTATTGTTTGGAATGTAAGGTAAGAACTGAATACTCGAAACTTGTAGGGAATTCTTTTCCAGGAATACAACAGCCAAAAACAACATTTTCAGTTTCATTTAGCTGTCAGTATTCATAAAATTATACTACACTTCATAAGGATGTGATTAAAAGGAATATTAATTCCTAAAATGAAAATATGTTTAACTTTGAGGGGGTGGTAAGGCAAGGGACTTGTGTCTGATCACACCAACACCAAAAAAAAAAAAAAAACTTGTGTATTTTAGCTCAGCAGTGAATGACCTCTGGGCCTCGTATATGCACAACATCCATGACTGCTAACCTTTGGCACAGCAGCTGCTACAAACTAATTTTCCCATGATGCTCAGCCAGCCATTTAGCACTTATGCTGACTTTAGGAAGTGGGTGAGAGTGAACTTGTTATTGGAATGCAGAGACTACAAAACAATGATTCACTCAGCAGTGTGTCACACCAGTAGTTTCAAAATAAACCAAAACAAGAAGCACTGAGGGTATACTGTGGAGATAAAAGTAGGCAGCAGAACAACCCAATCTGGGGTGTCTTCTCCAGTTGATAGAAGTTTGCTTGTAGATGAGGTGGGAGTTGAGTCTTAAATAAAAAAATGTACACTGCGGTAGGTGTCCTGCAAAAGTGAGATTTTGCTAATTAAAATTGACAGTTATTCTTCAAAATCCGTGAAGACGAATACAAGACCGCAGCCTATGCGGACGACCTGCTCATCACTATCACAGAACCAACAGTCTCCCTGCCGCTACTGATCCAAGCCCTAGAGCAGTACGCCACAATATCCGGTTACAAACTCAACATAGACAAAACCGAAGCCTTACCCATACACATTGACTCCCCCACATTGGAGCACCTACAGAAGGCTTATCCCTTCAAAATAAACTCCACCCAAATACAATACCTGGGCGTCACCTTAACAACAGACCTTACCCAAATCTACTCCAAGAACTACACCCCAATCATACAAAAAATCACACACGACCTCGCCAGATGGCAGAACATGTCAATATCTTGGCTCGGCAGACTGGCTTCAGTAAAGATGAACCTTATGCCCAGATTACTTTGTTTCAAACCCTCCCAATCCCTCTACACACCCCAGACTTTAAACAGCTACAATCACGAATAGACAAGTTCATATGGTCCAATCGACGTATACGTATAAAGAGGCAGACCCTATACGTCCCGAATAGGGCGGGAGGCCTCGGCCTCCCCCACCTTATTCATTACTACCAAGCAGCACAGATAGCACAAGCTCAAAACCTGCACGCCCCCTACGGAGTCAAACGATGGGTGGATCTTGAGCACGACATGTTCGGCAGGGACCACCCATCCCTGTATATATGGCTCCCAAAACAAGCCAGACCTCCCACACCAAGAACTACCCCAGCACTGATCAATACAATCAAAATTTGGGACAAAGTCACACATAAAAGTGGCTTAACCACCTCCCTATCCCCTCTCACACCAATACTCCGCAACACAAAATTTCCCCCAGGCATGTCACCTAAAGACTTCACGCGCTATGAGGACAACAACCTCACACGCCTGTACCACTTCTTTCAGGGCCAACATATCACCCCATTCCCCGATCTGCAGCAAACGACACCGTTCCGGACATTTGACCTGTTTAGATATATACAGATCAAAAGCTTCCTCGCACAACCAGAATACACAAAGGCGGGCACAACGGCACTAACTCCCTTTGAGAAACAATGCATGCAAGCCCCAACTCAGAAGGGGCAAATCTCAGCACTTTACACCCGTATTATTCAAAATGTCCGGGGCGGAGCTCTCACATACGTGTCGGCTTGGGAGAGGGACTTAGGCCCAGCAGAAGACCCCACCGACTGGGTGGAAATTTGGGAGGCCACAGCAACGGTCTCCATCTGCGTAAATCACAAAGAACAGGCCTATAAAACCCTCATGAGATGGTACACCACCCCCCTTAAGCTAAAACAGATGGGCAGGTCAGACACCGACTTGTGCTGGAAGGGATGCGGCCACAAGGGAACCTACCTCCACCAGTGGTGGGAATGCCCCCCGATCAAACAAGTCTGGCAACAGGTTGCAACCATGGTCTCTAGAATCCTGCACATAGACATCCCACTAAACCCGTGGATCTGGCTGCTATCAAAACCACACACCGATATGCCTAGAGCCCAAAACAAAATGATAGCAAAGATCGCATTAGCGGCCAGACGGGCGATAGCCGAAAAATGGGGCAGCAACGAAATACCGACCATGGAAGCAATTAAACGAAAGATTACAGACACAGTTAAAATGGATGAATTATCCGCATTACTTCACGATAACACCAAACACTACCACAAAATCTGGGACCCATGGTTATACGAATACCCGAACATCACCGGCACACACTGAATAAAAACCACACACCCGACACACCCCGAACAAAGACACACTAAATCGCCCAACTGGACACCCTACCACCCCAACAATTCCCCCCCTCCTCCGTCTACACGCTCCCTATTCTCCCCCTCTTACCCCAATCATCCCCCCCTAAACTTACAAGGCCATCCGACGCCAAAACCACACAAAACCTACCAAACCCCACACACCCAAGACCAACGACAACAAGAAAACCTGATACCACAAACAACTCACCTACGCCAACGACAAAAGGGAAAATCCCAATAACAAACCAAAGAAACCACATGTAGACCCCTACGCCCCACCAAAACCCCCCACACTAAACCCCCAAAGCCAAGACCTGACAAACTCGACCCAAACCTCACCAACCGACACCCGCAACACAGAGGTACCGAACAAACGGAATACATGACGAGTTCAATGTACAGACATACCTCTAGACACAAGCGATACACCGTCAAGACAGGGCATCCTTCCCCCAACCCCTTTTTACTTCTGTACCCCATACCAACCCTTAGCAGACACAGGATTGCAAGCTAATAGGAAAACGACAGACTAAAACAGTCACGCACAATTACTAAAGATGTTTTGGCAGAATCCCCACTTGCATGTGGACAGCCAACGCACAGCTTATGTAACTTGATGATGCCGCAAATCTGTACTGTTAACTAATCCCCTCTACTTTCTTTCTGTACCCCTACCCTGAAAAAATATATATCAAAAACTCAAAAATAAAGAATTAAAAAAAAAAAAAAATTGACAGTTATTCTATGTGGCCTAAATTTCAGTCTGTAAAATCCAAAGAACACAAAGCTCTGAATTTCCAATAAGAAATGTTAAATAGAGGTTTTTATTCATTAAACCGTATAGTGAATTGTCAAACTAAACTACAACATGTACACTAAACAGAGCTGACAATATTGTCCAACTATTTATGGGCCAAATTCTGAAAAACTGAACATTAATTCACCAGAAGTCAACATTTTGTGAATTAGCAGTGTATTTTATTCACAAGAATTTTACTTTGTAACTGGTCTGTTATGACTTATTTTCAATTATCCCTTCATCTCTTTGAATTTGTCCTAACAATTATTTTTACTTTTTTTTTAATCCTTTTGTAGTTTTTAAAGGTACTGACATCTAAATGACTTCATGTTGATCCTTGTGAATGGTCAATGTTATTTTGACATGTTTACCATCTAGTTTTTAATTAATAAATACGTTACATTTCATTTATGGCTGCATTTTCAGTGGCTATTCTGCTCTGGAAATCTTTAACTTGCTTAGTGGGAGAAGTCACCCATACTTACAAGGCAGCCAGACTATTTTACTTACTTCTATTGTACTTCTTCTAATAGACAAATATAAAGCATTGAGCAATGTTAATTTTCAATGTTATACTTGTAGTTTAACATGGCTTGAAAAGAATGAAGTCCAAGGATGGGAGACTGTTTTGGGAGTTCCATGGAATAAAATCTAAGCATCAAAAACTCTACAGCCTGCTGTTGTACAGCTTGACAACTTACCTGCAACAAAATTAGACAAAGATTCTGGTACATCATTTAAGATCCTTTCCTTATTTACACTACTAAATTCAAAAGTGTATTTTATTGGCATTTCACCAAACATTACTAAAATGTTTCATTAATATTCACAACGTGTTACTGTATTAATCCAGAGAATTTTTCGCAATTGCTGTAACTATTATTCTTGATATTAACACAAAATAGTGAACTTTTAATTCCTACCCATTTTTCACAAAATTGGTGCCAATGAATCATTTTCTACATTCACTTTACTGACCAAATAAGACTTTTTTTACATGTGAAAAAGAAGGACCTGTTCCTTTAACACAGTAATGGTTTGCAAATCAGCCCCAAAAGACTTTCACCTTATACAAACACAAAGGGAACACTGAATGTGCAGCTGGTAAACGGATGTGCAGCCAAATGAGCACATAACACGACCGACAGACCTTTTAAGAAAGGTTACAACAACAGATATCCATAGCCAAGTGTAAGCAGGGAGTGCTACCCTTAAGCTGCGTGTTTATCCCAAAACATAACCCTCCTGGGTCTAGACTGCTGAGCGCTCTCGTGCCAGTCTGTGGTAGACAAATGTTGTCTAATCATAATCTTTTCTTTGTTAGGCTAAATTTAATCTAAAGATTATAATATTTTCCCCTTTTACTGCTGTGATACTTGGCCAAATATTTTTATGGCTCTCCTGGCAGCAGAGATGAACAATATGTGCAGTAGAGGGAGGCTATGTTACTGGCACAGCATGCAACCGGGACAAAAAGACGCTTTATCAATTCCATGAGACTGTCTTCGTTAGATTGAAAGGAATTGCCAAAGGGGGGAAAAAAATCGGGGCACAGCCACTTTGTTTAGGAAAAGCACCAGAAACAAATTAAGAAAATAAAATGAAACAATTATGAACCTTTTTTCTTCTTTAAGTTAACTATGCCAAAATGTTACTACATTTTTATATACTAAAAACAGGGAAAATCCACCATAAATAAAATAGAATCTGACATGACACATTTAAAATGTAAGTTATAGCAAATTGTAAGGGTAACAATTCCTTTATTTATGTACAAATATCCACATCACTGTCAGTACACACTGTGTATATGAAACAGTCAAATTCCACATACGGGGAGCACATTTACTGACCGACTTAGCATCCAGTATATGAACACTTATTGAGGAAGAAGCGGCAGCAATGGCATTTCTGCCAGACACTACCACATTGACTTTTGTCTAAAAGGCAATTATGGTTGGTGAGAGCCACATATCATTGCTTGCGCTCAACCTGGGTCATTTCAGGAACTTTTAACCAGCCCTCACATCCCAATATCTATGATAATATTAATAGCCTGAAGCAGAACATATTCCCCGCAGTGCAGGTTTCCTTTAACTTAATAGGAGCATGGACTGCAGACATTAAAAGAACTGGCTGAAAGTTCCACAGAGGACACTGGAGAACTTTCTAAACAGCCTAATGTGTGAATTGTAACAAAACAATATACACACATCATGCCTAATTTTGTATTCTCCAAATGTTAACATTGTAGGAAAAACATGTGGCTTGTACTGTTACTTACGGCTTCCAGCTGTCTTTTCTTCTGCACCAGCAGTTGAAGCATCAGATTCACATTGGCCAAATCTAGGTTATCCTGGTCAGTAGCCAAGAGGTCCTGAAAGATTTGCCACCTGTGGCCATTCTACAGAAGAATAAATTGTGTCAGTGATTAACTATATGAGACAAAATAATTAATAGGAATACTATACAATGCACTTTTAAAATCAGTAGATAAAATAAAAAATAAAAAGGTTTCTATACATAATTATTGCACACACACATATGAAACTCTTGCTAACAAAGCATGCAGATCACCATGCAATGGGTGTTTGAGCCAGCAGCCACCCTGGCATCAAGGTGCGTGTTCCATTTCACAATCACAGTCAATGGCTACAATTCACATTAAATACCCCCTGGACTATGCCCATTTGAAAGTCGGTTGCGATGTAAAGTTTATATTATTATATATATAAAAAAAATTAATGTAGCATTATCAAAAGAGGAGCAGTCAGACAATTATGCATTTTTTTTATTTAAGGAGAAGAAAAAGAAAAAAAAATATTCAAAGGGGCACACATGGCACCCTGCAACCGCTACAGTAAGCTGTGGTGTCCAGAGTCCCCTGGTGCCATCCCACTTTTAAAAGTCAAAATGTTTTCAAATAGTTACCTGGTGTCCCCGGAGCACCTGCTGTCCAGCCCCTCCTCGTATATTGCTAAATGAGTGTTCCCCTTCAGCACTACATACATCAATTCTGTCCCCATCTGGAAGAAATTCAATGGCTAAGAGTCATTTGATTCTCATCAGTCAATGAATTAATCCTAAAGGAGAACAGAACGGATATGTAAATGAGTGCGAGTCCAAGGTAATTGGTAACCCATGGCAAAATAATTTGACTTTTCAGTGGGATGTGACCAGGGGACTTGTGGCAACATAAACAGAGCACTGTAGAAATTACAGTGTTTAGTGTGCCTCTAGTCTACTTTTGTATCGAAGGGAAGACTTGTTACAGGCATACAAAATTTCACTCAAAAAAAAAAAATACAAAATAAAAGCACATTCAATATATCAAGACAACGCGTTTAGCATATATCATAGGGTAGGATGTGGGGAAAAATGTTAAGTAAAGGAGAGTTTGAGAATCAATCTAAAGCTTTTGGACCTGGAATTGGCTTTGGAAGGTAGCATATTTCAAAGAAAACACAATTATAACATTTATGTGCAACCCAATAGCCATTCAAATGTCACAAGTAGAGAAAAAACACCTAGAAGACTGGGTGTAGAATGCCTAAGATTGGAAAAAAATAAATAAATAAAAAAATGTTTTTAAACATACTCTGAATATTTGCCTAATCCGTTTAGTCATATTTGTTTTTTCGAAATAATCATAATTCCCCATAGGAATACATAAAGAGAAAAATGGGGAGAACGCAAGCTCTTTTGGAGTAGGTTTTGGAAAACAGGCGTCTGCATCTGACGTCAACGGAGCCCCTGTGACACACTGTGGGCCACGGTTTAAGAGAAGTAGCAAATCAACTGATTACCACTGAGTAGGAGTGATCAAAATAAGATACAAATTCTGGCAGAGACAGAGTCGGATTAAATTACTGCACATTTTCATATAGAAAAATGTACAACTATTTTGGTGAATAGATTCCAAGTTAACAATATGTGACTCTAATCATTATGTTTTTCTAGTTCTGCTAAAGTCTGTTTGATCAAGGAAAGTGATGAGCTGCAAACAGACAGAGCCAAGTGGGTTGCGTGTAGGGATTATATATTAAAAACCAAAATATTTAAAGGAGCACTTTGAGCAACATATCTACTACAAATTACAGTTCCATATAAACAGGGGATCTTCTCACCATGTGCCAGTGGTATAAACTTACACAACAAATACTACACCTATGCACGTGAAAGAACTGGTAGAGGTTCCAAATTGGACAACAGGTCATGTAGTGTACTTTATCAAAGCACAAAAGATGCAGAAAGGGACGTTAAGACTTTGTAGAATGGGGCAACATGGAATTTTTGTATTAAATGTAAGGTTTGGGAATCATCACTTAATCTGCCCCAGAAGATGAAAACTGTGCCAAGTTCTAAGAAATTGTACGGTTCACGGCTTCATTATGTCAGTGGGGATGGAATGGGCTACATTAATGCATCTGTCTGCAATCCAGGATCTGAATGCAGTGAGGTCCATCTGTCCATTCCTGTACTCCATAGCCTGCGCTAGCATGGACACAAACTATACTTAAAGTGGTTGTAACTGCCGGAAATGTAATTAAGATTTACGTGGAATACTCCTACTGACTGCAATGTAATTTCAATAAAATTCCACAACTCTCCATAGAAATAAGACAAAGTGTGGACTACATTGTCTGATGATAAAGTAAAAAGCTCACAGAACAATAAAAATAGTAAAAATAAATAAAATGCAGCAGTGGGGAAAAGGCTTCTTCTCTCACATCTAAAAGATACAATCTATGGAGGATCCTCTATAAATCTGTTGTAATTTTGTGAAGAGCAAAAGAGAAAGAAAGCGAGAAAAAGAGACCGCCAACAAAGAGCGAAAGTGCAAAAAAGAGCATAAGAGAGAGCGCAAGCGTGCGAGAGAAAGAAAAAAAAAAAGAGAAGGGAAGAGAGGTTTTTTTGGGTTTTTTAAGGCGCCATTAAAATTTTTAGTCATTATTCTAACTTTGTGGATGTCTAATAAAATGAATAGGTCAAATTAGTGATGTTATTAAGTTGGAACAAAAGAACGATGCTTACAGCATCACTGGCCAATGTATATGGAACAGAGATCACTTGTTTGTTAACAGTTACAGTGTTGGGGAAATGATTTATAGATCACCTGCTATAATATAATACAGGGATTAAGGTTGGCCAAGTAACTGTTAAAGAGAAATAATACTTATTTTTTACTTTGATTATATAAAAGAGTATTTAATGGACACCGATATAAAATATAAAAAGTTAAGGAATATGTCTCATTGTACTCTTTACTTTATAGCCATTAGTTTATCTGCATTTATTTACTGCATTCAGAGTAACTAAAGCTATGAACGTTTTTGGTATTTAAAAAAAATGAATGGAAAGGATAGCAACATTCTGAAAGATGCTTGGCACAAATATAAAGTAAGTATCCTACAGGAAACATTGTAATTTCCTAGTGAAGAGCGTGTAAAAAAATAAGTTTAATTAATCACGAGCAACATGACTATTAATGTTCATTATAGAAAGAGCTCAACTAGATTTATAACAAGATCCACAGAGCCAGCTAATACATTTTTATAGTTCTCACCGAAGGGTCCAGCTTTAGACGCTTGTCATCAAACCTCTGCTTCTGCTTGAGGATTAATTCATTTACTAAAAAAAAAAAAAAAAAATTGTGTTGCCAAATTTGAATTGAAATGTCCACATATCTCAATACCTGTGTCAATATCTGTGTCACTAACAAGTCATCGCTATGAACATTTTATTCAGAAGACAGAACATACCGGTTTCCATGCCAGTTTAAATATCACCATGGCTAACATATGGCAGGAAGAGGGCAACATCCAAAAAAAAAAAGTGTTCGATACGTCAACCTTTAGATTAATGCCATACTCTCAATGTCTTCATTATGACACTTTACCTAGATTAGTAAAAAATTACAGTATTTTTCTTTCATCTGAATCCATCACATACGGGGTATTCCTTCATCCAAATGAAGTAGAACCAGCCTTTAGAAGTTTTCTCCCTTCCTCTTTCTCCCACAGGAAATCCACAATTAGCAGTCTAGTCAAGCAGAGATTGAACACCGATAAAAAAGGGAAGTACAAGGAATCAAAGCAGCAGCAAATCCATCAGGCACCGAAGGCAAATAAAATACTCTGAAAGTGCCTAGGGACCGTGACCACAAAGATGAAAAATGTCTTGACAAGGACATATTTAGTTTTTTATTTTAATGTCACAAATCTATAAAATCAGGTATAGCAAGCCACTCTGACAGGAGTCATAAGAATGAGTAACATATAAAAGTGTAGGAGACAGCCTGTGAATGATAGCCCATAGTATTTTCTAAATGAGTGAAGGTGGACACAATAACATCAAAATGATACGACTTTTAAAAGTGTGCTAGGAAGAACAAGAGGACTCTTTCTTCGGAGTATTGCATTGACCAGATCTGCAAAGACCCAAGAGATAGTCCCAGAACTAGTAGAATGAGTGGTAAACCAATCTGGTATTTACCACAAAGGAATAAAACTAGTACCATATAAGAGACAAAAGGAGCACTATTCTAAGATAATCGCTACAACACTACTAAGATTCCTCTTCAGATATCACTACAGGGGGAGTTCCCTTTCTGCACTAAATATCTATTTTGTCCCTGGACAGAATGTATTAACCAAAAGCATTAGCAGATGATCTCAGCCAATGAAATCCAAGCTCAAAAGGTGTGTAAAATGGATATCAAGGAATGAGGAAGCTCAAGATATTCAACTAGTTAAAAAGAAAAAATAGCCTTCCAGAACAAGCAAATGTAGATACAGATTGTGCATAGTTTCAAAATGGTGAATGTCAAAGCATCCACTCCACAGTGGTACAGCAGGAAGAATCACCAGGTTAATATGTGGCCGAGCCTGTTCAAATATCTGGATGTCAGGAAAATGGGTACAGTGCTTAAAAAGGCAGATATCTGACCTTTTAAAGTAGTGACAGACAAGCCTTTGTCAATGCATCCTGGAGAAAATCCAGGGCACACCATAATTAACATGCTCACCATATCACCAAGACAGTCTGCCAGGCCTGCACTAAAAAAAAAAAAAGTTCGAAACACATTTCCATCTCAGAAACACAGACTTAATGTCTGATCAGCCCCTAAAGGTCTTGAGTGAAAAGTCTAAACAGAATGACAAACCAAGTCCTACAAAGTGATATAGAGGCTATTATGACTACTGGCACCTATTCCCGATACAGTTAAGAGAACTGTGCAGGAAACATAACTACAGCACAGATACCAGAGCAAATTCAGGCAGAGCTAGCAATGGCTGGAACGAGGCGACAAAGAATGTGCAAATTGCTCATCACTGCAAGAAGTCCAAAGAAAAGCACTGAATGCCAGCATAAATTATGAAGGGCACTCGGCACAGGTATGAGATCCAAGGGAGATTTACTGTAGGAGGAACAGTTGTAACTCATACAATAAACTCATCTGTGCCCAGTCCTCCTCTTTGTCTATACTTACCTGTGGATTTTGGACAGGAGCGGAGCCCAGTTTGAGTTGTTCTACAAGTACCAACACTACTTTTTTTCATGCACAAGCACGAATGTCACACATATTTACTGGGATAACACATACAGTTGGTTATTCGCTACTCCAAGCGAGACATACGTGTTGGATTCAGTAGCAGGGCTAATTCAGCAACAGGCCGGAGAAAGCTCACCAATGCAGTTGCTTAATGGGCAATGTATTTCAAAATTAACTGAAGAAGGTTCCCTTTACTGTCCTATCCACGCAGGTGAACTCACAGATGGCTTGCACAATGACAAAGGCAGGAACCCCAAGATAGAATCACTTGAGTGGACACGAAGCTTAGCAAGGTGTAGCTGGAAGCCACTGAAAGTTCTGTCACCAGCCCAGGACGTTATCCTTCCTGCAAGTGCTTTGATAATTCAATTCTCAGCAGAGAAGATCTGTTGACTGAATTAAAAAAAAAAAAAAAAAAAAAAAACTTGTAGAAATCCATAAAGCCCTACCATCTCTGAAGGGGGCTGAAATTTAACTATTGGGTTTCCTGTGTTGGAACATAAAAGAGGTGGTGTTGCAATGTTTTCTGGGAGCGATACTCTGTCCAGTTGGAGGAAGGAATGTCCCAGAAAAAACAATGTATTGCTGTGAACCTAGACTACATTTAAAATAAAATTAAAATACAAAAGTAAGAGGAGTTTGGATTCTGCATAGTCTACAATGCTACTAAGCTTGAGAAGTATATGATGGCAAAACATTAATGTGCGCTTCCATGCTAAATAATAAAATATAAAGTTTGCATAGGTACAAAATGTATGTTGCTCCTGACCAGGACTAACTGTACAAAATGTTATATTCTACACTTCTTGCTGGATATATAAACCTAAAAAAGAATACTTATTTTCTTCTCATTGTATCTGTTGGCTGGACTTTAAACTGTATTCTGTGGTTCCTGGTGCTGAGAAGGAGCACACCATGACAGGACAGGGCCTGGATCTAGGGCTGTGGACCAGACTTGCTATTACACACTATTCAACATAGACAGACACACACAATGTGTGTGTTTAAGTATAATATACTGAACTCCCTTCCATGCCACCAACTGTGATACCTTATTTAAGATCACAATAGTCATTTATTAATGCATGCCAGCAAAGTCTCCAGATGAGAGATCTGCATTCAGGGATGACTTTAACCCCTTAAGGACATATGACATGTCATGATTCCCTTTTGTTCCAGAAGTTTGGTCCTTAAGGGGTTAAAGTCATACTGTGGGCAGTATTGCAACTAAGCACTGTGAAAATGTTAATATATTTGTTCATTTATTTTGTCTCTATACCTAAAATTATACAAAAGGGAATATAAGCTAGATGTAAAGATTGCCCAACTCAAATAATCATACATCTAGAGTTGTAACTTTATATTCAGTCAGTTTGAAGTATCATTAAAGGGACACTGTAGCCACCAAAACAGACCATGCCCCTGCAGTCTCACTGCTCAATTATCAGCTATTTAAGAGTTAAGTCACTGTTCATGCAGCCCTAGTCACACCCCCATGCATGCAACACAGCCTTTCTAAACAATTCCTATAAAGAGTTGTTTAATGTTTACACTACCTTAATTGCAAATTCTGTTTAACTTAACCCCTTAAGGACACATGACATGTGTGACATGTCACAATTCCTTTTTATTCCAGAAGTTTGGTCCTTAAGGGGTTAAAGTTTCTTATCTCCTGCCCTGTTAATAGCCTGCTAGACCCCTCATGTATGTAATTGAAGTACAATTTACATTGCAGGAGATAAAAAGATGTAACTTACTGTAGAAGTTTTTGAGAACGAAACCATTTTGTTTTCATGCAGGCTGTGTCAGTGACAGCCAGGGGATGTGACTAAAGTGTCCAATGGTCAGTCTTTCAAAAAATTTGCATAATTATTTAGAGAAATCATCAATATTTCATTTGTCCTATCTGGTATGCAGTACATGGTATATAACCAAGTGGCTCATTGTTTTAATGCTTTCAGCATATTAATTTTGAAAACCACCTAAATTTGTTTAATAATTAAAAGAAACACTGGACTATCTGTTCACTATAACCATTTAATCGCTTTGATCCTTCCGTTCTGTATGAAACCATTTTCGAGAAGTTTGTCACTAAATAAGAGTTCCTGTACACCGACACCCTGGCCACTACTGGCTGTATGGCTAAAGGGCAGAGAACACACTTCCTCATATCAATTAATTCCAGCAATAAGCACTGTAATAGGCTGAAAGTAGTCAGCTGGCACTCTGGCTCCCCACTAGCCCAAGCAGCAGAGAGGGGATGGACTGCTAAGAACTCACTTAAAAACTGTTTAACACTTGAAAACCTTAAAAACTTTCACTTGTGTTCTATCAGAGGTTTTCAAAATAGAAGCATTGAGATGCATTGCACATGCACAGCAATCACCACAATCTGCCAACAATGCTTCTCATATAAAAAGGATTGAAACCAATGCTTCTGAGACTACAATTCAACGCGAGCAAGATAAACCTTACTGGCTGTCTGCAGCCAGATGTCGCAATGTGATTTATATAATAAATACATACATATACACAATTTCTAAATATGTGTAGTTTTACAAAAAATAAGCAAAATGACATGCAGTTACCGCCTTAAAAAAAAAAAATAAATTACTTACCTAAGAAGTTTGGATACAGATGATCAATGTTATCAACCACATAATTACACTTTGGACAACGGTTATTATCTTCTAAGCTTTGATGGATACATTTGTAACTGAAGAAGAAAAAGCAATACAAAAACAAGCATAGATTAGTTTAGGAAAGTTATTACTTATTCACCATGGTTAAACATTTACCAAGCAGCAGTGAATGAATAGAACCTTTTCAGTGTGCACATTTCTGCTACAAAGGCCTGAAGAAACACTAATCACCCAAACCAGGTCATTTTAATTAAGTTGCTTTGGTGAATAAATACGGTCCTTTTTTCTTAGCACATTTTGGTTAAACTAAGGTTCTTGTGGTTGTCAGAAAGGCCGCTATTAGAAGACCTTCACATTGGGCATCATTACATTGAACACGATGATGCCAACTGTTCATGCTTCTCATACAGACTGCCACACACGTCATAAGTCCCAAAAGTATTGGAATGGACTGGGAATCATGAACAATGCTCTCACTGAATAAGGAAAAGTTTTACTCTTTTTAGAACGGGAAAGGTGCTGTTATCTACATAATCTCACCTAACCTTCAGGAATGACTCCAGGCACTGTGACCACTGTTACCACTTCATTCCAAATGGTTGAAATCAATGTGCAAATTCTGTGCAAACAGTTAACAATAAAATAAGAAGCTTTCAACACCATCTACGGCAGCAGCATTAGCCATCCCAGATCGAGAATTCTGCCTGGCAAATGTTAAATGTGTGCATATTGGGCGTCTGTTGACAGCGCACACAGCTTGCTAGCAACAAACCCACCAATGACGGCACCCGTCCAAGTCCTCCCCACAACTCATCCTCTGGGACATCTCTCCCCCTGCAGTGAAGGGGACTGATGTCACCGGAGGATTAAGGTGCAGGAAGAACTTGGCCTCAGCATGGGATTACAGAATTCATTTTTTTGGGGAGGGAGGGTGGATTGACAATTTAAAAAATATTTAAGGAGTGCTCCTTTAAAAAAGGCTACCACTTCCAAATTGTCTACATAGATTAAAGTCTATATTTTCATATTTGGTATGTATACTCAAACAGAAAAGAGACCCATACGAATAGTATAAATCTGTTCAAGTATGCATCTTGGTAATACCCCGTGAGAAACACCAGGCCTATGTACACATACATCAACTAAATATATTGTCAATGTCATCATTTCGATTATGGGATCTTGCCAGATCACTTATAACACTTAACCATCTTCTTTAAATATAAATACACCTGCTTTTAACACAGAGACTTGAAGATAATGGGATAGGAAGGCAGTGGAAGCAAAGTTATTAAGTTTGTTGTTGGGACTCCCAATAGGATATTTTTTTTATTTTTTATGGGATCATTTACAATATTTTAATATTAAAATAGGTCTGGAAAATACAAGTAAATGTAGAAACCCAAACCTATCTTGGAACTGGGCCTCTAAATTTTGACTGCCCTTGAACAGTTAGTAGGAAAAAAAATAAATAAAAAAAAATTATGTTTCTGTTCTGCATTCTCATTTGCATTGTGTACCTTGGACTGAAATGAAGCATGCTGTCACTTTCTAAATAAGTGGAAGATTTTATTCTTTGGTGTAATTTTCAGAGAACTTCTAGTTCCACTTAAAGGGACACTACAGTCAGCAGAACAACTACAGCTTATTGAATTTGTTCTGGTGAGTAGAATCATTACCGTCAGGCTTTTTGCTGTAAACACTGTCTTTTCAGAGAACATGCTATGTTTACATTACAGCCTAGTGATAACTTCACTGGTCACTCCTCAGATGGCTGTTAGAGATCCTTCCTGGGTCATGGCTGCCTAAAATCCAAACATTCAGTATCTCCTCCTTCTGCATGCAGACACTGAACTTTCCTCATGGAGATTCATTGATTCAATGCATCTCTATGAGGAGATGCTGATTGGCCAGGGCTGTGTTTGAATTGTGCTGACTCTGCCGCTTTGTCAGTCTCAGCCAATCCTATGGAGACGCATTGTAAATGGATCAGGCTGCCACTTCTGAGGAGGTCAGCAGACTGCTTGTTTTTCTGAGGCAGAGTTACAACTTCAGGCTTAAATACAGTAAGATTTTGCTATATTTATGTAGGAATGAGGGGCCTAGGGGGGCAAGATTGGTGTTTTAACCCTATAGTGCTCCTTTAAATTATCGCACAAAAGTACATGAAGCAAATGTAAAAACAGAATTTATACAAGTTTAACAATGCAAAATGAATCTGAGCAATTTGGGCATTCTATAAAGTTATCTTTATTTCACACCTGAACCTGTTTCCCGCACTTGGACTCGTGCCATGTGTACACACAAAATCCATAAATTTTCATGGGAGGTATTGTGTACAAAGATGAAGAGAGTAGTATAAAACACTGTACATGCATGGTACTTAATTTAGAAGCAGGAAAATAATAAGATCCAAACCACCAAACCTCCCGTTTTGCCCCAACATCAATGGAGGTCTACAGATCAGCTAAAAGTGAGACAAGGATTATTATTTTTATTTTATTTTTTAAATAACTAAGTATGAACGTGACATGCCTGTGGGGGTGGGGAAATAGGGGGAGAGGGACACCTAGAAGAAGAAAAAAAAAAAACACGCAAAAAACTAAACGTGCATTACGTAATAGTCATATTACATATGGCATGATTTATGTACCAGCAGTTTCATTGCAAAGCCTCTTATGGACTTCCTATTTTTCTGAAGAATTTTTGACTTTTGGCATTTCTCTTTAGCTATTTGGCAAGGATTAATGTATTATCAATGAACGATATAGACTGTGATGATGCAAAGCTTTCACTGCATTACATTTGTGATTGCGCTTTGATTCCACAAAAGAATAGAGAGTTGGGACTCTGATGCCCAATAGCTCTGCTCTGGGCATGCTTCCTTCCTATGCAGTATCAGGAAGGTTCGGTTGGGCAGCCGATGATAGACTAAGCGTGCTATACTGTGGAGGGGACAGCAGTCTAGGGTGCTGGAGCCCCAAATATGGGGTTAGACAGTTGCAAATTGACTTAATCCCCGATGGTAGGAGAGCACACAGACACAGTCATCTTGTTGCTTATCCTTTTAAGAATCTTACCTCTGACCTTACCATTTTAGTTTCAATACCAAAGTTAATATATGTATAACTTGTAAATTAATTTGAGACCTGAAACTCCAAGTTGCAGTATATAACAGTTTCACAATGGTGGTGTGGTTGCCACAATGTTTACATTTTGCTTTCCTTCCCTACTACTTTCTCACTAGCTGTGCATTGTGGATCATTCAGCAAAAAGCACCCAAATTCAGACAAATGGAATGCTGCGGTTTTAAGAAACTATGCATGACGCCAACAAAGGCTATAATAGCCTAGCATTCAACTCTTAACAATGGGCACTGTCTGGAAGAGTATATAGTAAATTAAGCAGAAAGAAATTAGAAGCCCTTGGAATGAACTGGCAGTGCTGCTCATAACACGATGAGGCCCCTTGCTGTAACAAATAGCTTAACCGTTTAAGGGTCACATGCTGGCAACATTGTGAAACTATGCCTTAATCCCACCTGGCATAGTGAGAGTTAAAGCGAGCTGCAGAAAAACAAAAACACATCTTTCCCCTATTGTATTCTCAAATAACCTGGATTTATGCCAGGGATACAGCTTCTCCAATGTCAGGGAGGCAGCTGTTATTAGTTTTAAAAAAGGGTCTTAAAAAAATAAAATAGGAGATATGCATCCAGTCCGACACCTGGATGTGATTTGAGAATGTTTGCTTCAAGATTCCCTCACTTTTCTTTTTTATTATTTTGGAAGGCACATAGGATCCATCTTTAGGTTTAACACAGAAGTGCTAGGTACAGTATACGAAGAAGACTGACTTAATCATTAGTGAGGTACATCAACAACACTTGCAAATGAGGTGTTAAAGACATATTTAACAGAGCTCTCTTCCTTGTCTAAAGTGCCAGCTGCTGCACCTGTTCGAATCCAATGATCACAGGTTCAAGTCCAAATAGTGCTCAATATAAAAAAAAAACAAAAAAACAGACCACTCATTTCAAAGTTATACAAATACATGTATTTTGCATGTAAAAGTGTAATTTCTTTGCTTTATTTTAATTCAAATAATTAAAAAGATAGTAATGGGTTGTGTTTTTATCTTCTTAAATAACGAACCATCTTTGTTTACTTTCATCACAAGACAGTCATGGGGAATGGCAGGTGCCCCCTTTAAGCCCAGTCGTGTTATGAGGGCACCCCATGTTTTAAAAAAAAGTGTTCACTTATTTGAATATAGCACAGGTATGTTTTATACTTGCCTCTGTTTAGTTATTCAACCAAGTAAATGTTTCAACAGCATTTAGAGTGAGGGAATAGGAGCTATCACAGAGATGGGCTTGAGGGCAGGGTAACTATCAAGGATCTCCACTTTCAATTGCTAAAATCATTACGATAGAGTTAAAAGTCCTTACAGCATTTTCAACCCCACCCCCCACAATGCGTCCCTGGTTCACAGAGCGGTAATCTTTATGATCTTCCAGCACTGCTCACTCCCATGCCCGGCAGCAATTCTTGGAACCAGGTTGTGGCATCACTAAACATCAAGCAAGGGAACAGTGCAGGAAGAGCACAAAGATTACACAAGTCCCACACTGGATCCCCGGTAAAGGATCCACACTACAGCTCTCCCAAAGGTAGGAGGCTCGGTAGACTTAAGGGACACTATATAGTCACCAGAACAACTACAGCTTATTGTATTTGTTCTGGTCAGCATATTCAGTCCCTTGAGGCTTTTTGCAGTAAACTTCCAATGGGAAAGCATTGTGCTTAGCTTTAAAACCTCTAAAAATCAGCCTAGGAGACAGATCAGGGGGCAAGGCCAGCACCAGCATACTGAAATCTAGGCAAGATTTGAATACATTTTGGGGGGCTATATCGTGTTTAAGTAAAAATAGTGACTTCTGATTAACAGGATACTATAGTCACCAGAACAACAGCTACAGCTTATTGTATTTTTTCTAGAGAGTAGAATCATTCCCTTGGAGTTTTTCAGAAAATACTGTCTTTTCAGAGAAAATGCAGTGTTTACATTGCAGCCTAGGATAGCTTCACTGGACACTCCTCAGATGGCTACTAGAGGTTCTTACTGGGGCAGTGTTGCACAATGTGACTGACATTTAGTGTCACCCTCTGCAAGGAGACACTGAACTTTCCTGATAGAGATGCATTGATTTAAGGAGGATGCTGAGGAGATGCTGATTGGCTAGGGCTGTGTTTGTTTTGTGCTGGCTCTGCCCCTGATCGGCCTCCTTGACAGTCTCAGCAAAGCATTGTGATTTGCTCAAACCACCACACTGGCTTCAAGTAGCAATCAGTATCAGACTGGAGAGAACACATATTACAGAGGACTACATATGATGCTGCTTTCTCTTCCCACTTTTTTGTATGTACTGCTAGTTCCCTTAATGGGCCTGTATAAGTTGAGGGACACAGAATATCAGACATTTCTGCTGGTGCTGCATCTAAGTTTATTCATATCTAGGCTTTCAATAAGCAAAATATATTTCATAACAGCAATCTTGTGCAATTAAGAAGGCTAATCTAGCAGGTATGAGGCTTTGAGTCTGACAGTTCTGGTTTTTTTTTCCTCCCCCTGTGCAAAACGCTGCATCCTTTGCTATCGTGACCTTACGGGAGTATACGATTGGTTTATTCGCTGAATACTTGCTCTAGTACAGGCTTCCCCAAACTCCGGCCCTCCAGATGTTGCTGAACTACAACTCCCATGAATGAAATAGATAGGCTAAGAATCATGGGAGTTATAGTTCAGCAACATCTGGAGGGACGGAGTTTAGGGAAGCCTGCTCTAGTATTTACGTGCAATTGTACCTTTCATAAAAGCATTTCTGCATTTTACAGGCCCATGGGAAAACCTCACACCATTTTGGTCCTCTAAAACTCATACCTATCCATTGAATTTGTTGGAAATTGGAGGGATTGGCCAAAACATTTGGTAAACAACACCTAGTGCCAGAACACTATGAGCACAAAATGGGTTTGATGCCACTTCTATAGATCGCTCTGCTGCTATTTCTTATAGACTGTGTATGGGACTGCCATCCATGATGAAAAACAAGGCACAGAGGCCAATATAGCATTATGTACTGGAAGCATACACTTATAAAAAATAATCTGTGCATAGTACGTTTATAATTTTTGTTCTTTGTACACCCCCAAGCAAGCTCTCCAGAGAATTCATCTGAAGAACACACACTAATCTCTGTGAAACAGACAATAAATCTAACTTAGAAATTATTTAATTTGACTGAAAGTGTGAAGGAACAAGCGCTCAGTAAATGTGGCCAAGGCACACACTCCATTATTGCACACCTTGTCTTGATTTTCAGCTCTGCATAATCACCACATTCAGTATTTTGAAATCCTCATAACCCTAAAACTATTTGGCGTCGTTCACACACTATTATAAAAAGACTACCATACTCTCTGCGCCTTTGGATATAGTAAACAAATGCTAACCACAATTTGTGGTTTACAGATCTTGCGATTAATCATTTTTTACATTCTTTTTACATTTTTAGTGCTAAGCTCTTTACACTAATGCAGCATGACTTTGGCTACTCCTTCTAGCGTTAAAAAAAGGGTTATTAAAATAATTGCCTATAACAATGTTATACGATTGGGTTTCATTGCAAGTAAAATACAAACTATAACTAGACCATAATCTTTAATAGATTGTACAGAGTATTTACCATCGACAATCTGTGTACACACACCAATATCTGTTTATTTTTAAAGGGCAAAAATGTAACATTTAAAAAGGCAGCAATCACTACATTTAAGCATAAGGTTAAGGAAAACAAAGCCAATACCTTTTTGTTTGTGTTGACTGTTCTAACACGGAGACTTGATCACATTATCTCTAACATAAGTTGAATAAAAATCTAATTTAGACAAGCGAGTCTTGCTGTCCTTGTCATTACACATCTTGTAAGAACAAAATTCAGACAGCTCTTAAACTTAACTATGGTTTATCTAAGCCTGTCCAATTTAAAGTAGTACCACTGCCAGATAAAAACTACATAAGGAGATGAATCGCTGCTTAAAAACTGATAAAATGTTATTGTATTGCTAACCTCAAAAGGCAAATTATTCACTTTTTAAGATTTACCACTAAGGCAAAGGTAGTCTACTGTTGAATAGTTTTTTGTGCAAGAGTCCTATTACCATGTTCTTGCAAAAGTAAATGCAACAAACTGAAGGAAAAATAACATCTTATAGGGTTCACCACTGCAGCAGCTTAACTATTGTCTAGGAGAAATCTGAACCCAATTTTTGCATATGCCAACAGCCTTGTTTACAGTTCCATTCCCACTGTCTAAAGAATGGAACTGCTCTTAAAGGACCAGATTGGGCACCACTAACGGCAAGCCAGCACCAGAGATCTCTTGGCATCACAGCTTAATTTTGATTACGTTGTTATGGTGCCCAAATTGGTCCTTTAACTATATACCTATAAAACAATGCTCGACAAATCCCAGGCATCAGGTCGCCCTGACGCCTGGGATTCGTCAGCCCGTCCGAGCACTTGAATCAATGCATCTCTATAGGGAACATTTAGCGCCGCCATGCAGAGAGTTGAGACGCTAAACATAGGTGCTGCACACTGTACAGCACTGAACCAGGACTCTAGGGGCCATCTGAGTGACTGTCACTAGAGGTTTTACTAGGCAGCAATGTAAACACTGCTTTTTCTCCAAAAAGGCAGTGTTTACATTGAAAAGCTGCAGGGACACAAGAATAACTACATTAAAGGGACACTATAGTCACCAGAACAACTACAGCTTATTGAATTTGTTCTGGTGAGTAGAATCATTACCTTCAGGCTTTTTGCTGTAAACACTGTCTTTTCAGAGAACATGCTTTGTTTACATTACAGCCTAGTGATAACGTCAATGGCCAGTCCTCAGATGGCTGTTAGAGATCCTTCCTGCCTAAAATGCATCCAAACATTCAGTATCTCCTCCTTCTGCATGCAGACACTGAACTTTCCTCATAGAGATTCATTGATTCAATTCATCTCTATGAGGAGATGCTGATTGGCCAGGGCTGTGTTTGAATTGTGCTTACTCTGCCCCTGATCTGCCTCTTTGTCAGTCTCAGCCAATCATATGGAGAAGCATTGTGATTGGATCAGGCTACCACTTCTGATGAAGTCAGCAGACTGCTGGTTTTTCTGAGGCAAACAGCATACAGAGTTACAACTTCAGGCTTGAATACAGTAAGATTTTGCTATATTTATGGAGGCATGACATGGTGGTTTTAACCCTATAGGGTCAGGAATACATGTTTGTGTTCCTGACCCTATAGTGATCCTTTAAGCTGTAGTGGTTCTTTTGACTATAGTGTCCCTTTAAGAATTGCATTTTTATCATTGAAATTTACACTTTGTTAGTTAAAAAAAAAATACAAAAAACACACACAACACAACTGGCTCCATCCTACTTTTTTTAGCTACCTCTTAGATTTCAAAAAAATTGTCAAGCCCTGCTATAAACCATTTCGAAGCAATAATTAATAAGATATGCTTAGCACACCCATTGAAAAAATGAAGAAAACTTCAGGAGTGTATCCAACGCAAACATTTTTATTTTGCATATTTTTAATGCATTAACTACATAATTCATAAAGACCTGAGGTTCAGCCTTAATTGTCCATTAAGTCTACCCAAAAATCCCAATGCACCCATCTCTGCTGTGGTTAAAAGCAGACCTGCAAAACATACAGCCTGACAAAGGATGTCATAAGGCTGAGGCTGCCTTGGGGCGCATCGTCCGGGGGAGTCTCATGACCTGCTTCACCGGCAAGAGGGGAGCGCCCAGCAGAGTGCTCCCCTCCTGCCGGTCACATCATGTAACGTGGCCAAACCTCAGACCATGGTAGAGGAGCTTCTGTAGCCTCTACCAGGTCTCACAGCAAGTGCTCAACCACTCAACACAAAAGAGGGAGGCGAGCTGGCATGAGAAGGGGATGAAAATGAGAGACAGGGGCTGGGGGGGGGGGGGGGGAACAGACACAGAATGGTTCGGGAAGGGGCAGATTACATACATGGGCAATGGGACACACACAAAGTGACACAGATGGGTTGAGAAAGGGGCAATATTTCAAACATGATTCCAGAGTACGATAAATGGAATACTAACAAGAAGTGTGATATGTCCCACGAACGGCAAGAAAAACTGAAAAATGTATTCCAACTTGTACTGCTTAGCAAAGTAATTTTTATAATATGGTTTATTTGCTAAATAGATTAATGACTAATTAAACCTGTACTTGGAAAGTGAGGAGCTAAAAACCTGAGGGCCGAAGAAGTTTGACCTATTTTAATTGTGCCCACAACCTTCTGCCAAGTTGTACAAGTCTGGTTTCAGGCAATATAAGTTGTGGCATTTGAGACATTTCAAATAGTACAATTATACATGGGATCCTAGTCCATGTAAGGATAACAGATTACTACAGAGAAAAGGGCGGAATACAAAAAAAAAAAAAAATAAACTGGAGAAAAAAGGGTTAGGAAATCGGGAATTCAATGTTCCTAGTTTGCTTTTTTTTTTTTTTGTGCAAACAACCAAGTTTCCCAAGCGCAATTAATGGAGAAAAAAAAGAAAATATTCTATTAAGACATTGTCCCAACACTGCTCATTAATGGTTAGGCATCAGAAGTTTGTAGTGACTTTTTTTAAACCTGAAAAAAGTTAATGAAAGACAAATTTTAAGAGTTTAGAAGAAAATACGATTGAAAGCAAAAAGGCCATGTCTTTTCTGGAAAGGACTGTTACTCATTTCAAAGCCACAATATTTTGTTCAAACTGCCTACATGGTTAAAGTCTTAAAAGTCAAACAAGCATGCACTTCTAACATGAAGGTGCACTTTAGACAATCAAAAGCAGTGGCCATTAATGTTACCACAGAACCAAATTCATACAGAGGTCTACATAGTAGACACAAAATGCCAAATAACAGTGTACACACACACACACACACACTTTGGCAGCTCGTTAACCACTCATGCATGGTACAGGTTTATACAATTCAGGCAGTTTATTTACAAAAAAATAAAAATTCACATAAAATCTGTATTTGTCATCCAGCCAGCAAAAAAAAGTACCACTTCCAGCACATTTCTTAGTTTAAATCAAATAAATTTTGAGTGTGAATAACATTTTAAATAGAGATAAATACTGCATAAGCTATTTTTCAACATGTTTCTCATTTTTATTACTGTAACATTCCGTTGCATACCCATGACAGATTAAATAAAATTATATGATTTCGAAAGTTATAGTCTTGGAAATTACTTTGCTATGTGGCTGAGAATGCTGTACACATCTCCTACGCCAATCATAATAATATTTTCTTAGTCTAAATAGAGTGTTTCCAAGTCATTGTTCATTCCAGAATAGTTTTGCACATGAATAGTTAACTAATAACTATGACTAGGTGTAAACATTTTTTTTTTTAATTTATATTAGCAGTTTCATACCTATACACCAACATTCAATGAAATATCACTAAAACCAAGGTGGAATCAAATTTCACCCCACGATGAAATGCTAAAAGCTTGATCATATTGTAACAGTGTTTGAAAATGGGTCAGCCCGTGAAAACATCACCAACAGATATGGGCTCATCGATCAAAAACAAAAAAAAAAGGTAGGGCACTGTTGAGCCTTTGTACTTCTGTAACACCCACCTCTGGTTCGCATGCACTCTTTGTTAATTTGACCTGCTTGAAGACACTTTCCCAAACAGAGCGAACTTCCTCCATGACACCAACATGCTGGCTTTATGGCTAGAGTGCCGGCTAGGGATTTACCATAGCAAGCACAGCGCATGCACTGTGGTTCCTATGGGTGGGAGGTTTCCTCTGCTCTTCCTGGCTATCAATTACTTAGCATTTAGTATCTGCTGAGGAACGGAGATAAAAATGGGAGAATAAAAATAACTTTTTAAATGGGTATTTCTCCCAATCTATATATTGGCTAGCACAATGTATAGATTGAGTTTGATGCTCTTTAACAGCAGAAAAAAAAAGTTGCGGGCATGTTAGGTCCTCTAAGTCAGATGCCTCATTTCTTTATTTTTTAGTTTTCTAGTGAAGCTTTACAGAGAATGTAACCATGTACAAGGTCTAATTGTTTTTCAGGGAAAAAATGTTTAGTATTTTGTTTATTAAAGTGAGCCAATTGTTTCAGAATTATTCTTTTGCAAATAAATGGTTTCTCACTGCTGCAGAAAAGTGATCAGATTATATCATATTAAAAAGGGAGACTACACGCATTTATACCTATGAACCTAACTTATGGAGCTGGTATCTTCCTTTCATCCTGCACTCAAATTTATTGCTATCACCACTGCTATTTTTGTTTAATTTTGGTTATTTTTCCTGAAATGTCTTCAGATTTTGTTAAATGGACAACAAATTTGTTGTTTTTTTTTTGTTTTTTTAAATCACCGGTCATACTTGGTAAATAGCTAGAAAAAGAAAAAAAAACCACAAAAGAAACCAGACTTGCAAATCTATATTTTAAACCAGTACAGACTCCTCACTGCAGCCACTCATTCTCCAATGAAGTTGTCAATTCTGAAGACTTACGA
Source organism: Pelobates fuscus (assembly GCF_036172605.1). NCBI lineage: Eukaryota > Metazoa > Chordata > Amphibia > Anura > Pelobatidae > Pelobates > Pelobates fuscus. The sequence goes on from NC_086323.1 coordinate 50,104,420, forward strand.
AGGATGGAGGAAATACGGATCATACACAGGAGTGGACGCAATGCACCGAATGTGAAGGACCTTCGCAAATCGAATGGTATAAGGAGGAAATGTCTTAACAGTATTGGTTACCCTTGGTGCTTCTAATATATGTTGACTGTGTTTCCCATGAAAGTCTGCCATCCATTAACTGGTTGCATTTTTACATAGAAGTATTAATAAAATAGGTTATACAGACAAAACTACTTTAAACTAAATGACAGCCTTACCAAAAGCTGTGTCCACATTTTGTCATATACGCCTCTTCAATCATATCAAAACAGATGGGACTGCAAAAAAAAGGAAATATACATACATTAATAAAAAGCATAATGATACAATAAATGTCCCATATTGTTAATGCTAAAACTAGTGCAAATACTAGGGAAGAAAAGTAGCAGACAAAAGAAAAAGACAGAGAAAAAAAAAGTTATATTGCCTCAAATAACCCAGACACATCAGTGAGACCACAGGCAGAGCTAGCGGTGATTATCACAAAGAAGCCAACATACGTCCCTGATTTTGTTTTCTTTTCAAAGCACATTAAATGTCATAAGGCCAGAGACCTCCTTCACTGCTAAACTTTGCACAAGATCCAAGATTTCCATGTAGTGTAGCCATAATTTCATTACAAACTTCATAGGTTACAACATCACACGGATTTGCTCATATGCTTATAAAACTTTCAGCACGAACCTCAACATTCACATGCTCTCATACACAGATTTTCGTGGTCATTTAGTGTGATTCTTCTAGTTGGGAGGAGGACAATCTTTACAAACCTCTTTCATCCTAAAATGTTGCAGGAGTTTATACATGTGTGAGTAATCAGTTACAGGTTTGCCATGGCCCAGCATTTTGCTTTGGTAGAGGGATATGGCGGCATTCAATTTACTAGATGAATGTCATTATAAGCCAAGCACAAGAGGCCTTCATCTTACAGTAAGCACGAAGGCTGCCTGCATCAACTGCACTCACTAACTGCTTGCTGCGATTATTTTGTTTAATATAGAAGTGTTAAACACCATGCATCTTTCAAACACATTGCCTTGCATTGTCCAGACTGCAAAGCCTAATGTTTGCATTCATTAAAGAAGTGAAATGCAAAAGAAGTTGGTCACCAAGTTACCACAGTTGCACAGGTGTCCAGATTTACTAAATGAAAATACTGTTAAAGAACCCCTGCTGGGCGCAATGTTCTTTCACGGCCATGGTTTAGCCAAGAAAGCTATACCAGTTATGCTCATTCTGCAACACTACTCTTGTCTTTAAGATAATAAATGGGCAGTCACTGGGGAAAAAGCATGTCCCACATTTAGTGAAGCAAATCTGGGAATACAGATTCAATCAGGTCACTTAAGTCAACTTCTCCTTATGCAACCTGTTTCATCAAAGGTTTCCTAAATGAACCTGCCATTAAATGAAACATTTTAAGCACTCACACAAGCACTGAACCTGTGAAGTCATCCTCCGAGATATCAAGATGCCATCATACATACATACACACACGCACGAAGGGGAGTGAGGATTAACCCATTACAATGAGATCGATTCTAATGATATCGAATGGTGAAAAACACAAAGCAAAAAGTAAGAAAAGGACATAGTGGTGACATCAGCCAAGAGATATGTGCACATCTATTAACCTTAAAAAAAAAAAAACACTGTAGTCAAGTTTTGTTTATACAAAAATAAAAAATAAAATAAACTGTGAATCTAGCATTTTATGCACTGTTGACTTGGCTCGTAGACTTCATTATGTTGTAAGTATAAATATCAAAACAAGCTAAAATGAGTTCTGGAAAAGTTTTGACCCAATAAAAGCAACAAGGACATTACATACGCTAGACAGAGCTAATGGGGAGAGGAATATAATTTGTTGCCTCATGTGGCATCTAGCACTGCATTGGCATGAAAGATATAATTTTTAAAAGAGAAAACACATATGGCTCTCCATTAGAGTAGATTGCGCAACTGAACCAAGTGTTTTAAACATCAGTTCCCAAAAGAGAACTTTTACAACAGCAATAATTACATGAATTCTGGAGCTATAACAATAAAAATGTAAGCTTGAAAGCTTTAGAGGAAGTGAGATGCGTCAGGAGAAGAAATGTAAGACTAATAGTTTAAGTAACACATTACTACCCAAAATGCTTGAACCACTTGTTCTGGATTATAGGCAAAGTCTAATATAGAACAAGTCTAAAAAAAAAAAAAATTATATATATATATATATATATATATATATATATATATATATATATATATATATATATATATATATATATATAAAAGCTGCAGGCTTGCACTGTCAATAAGGGAAAGCAGTAAATTGTAAATCTTAAAAAAAAACAAAAAACATGGGAGGGCACATTTTGTTACATCTGAGCAGAAAAGAAAAGGGCTTAATTGCTAAAGACAAATACTAAGAGGAAGATGTTGTACAAAGCTTCCATCTGCAAGGGCAGTTGGCATTTCAGTTCTGGAATGCACCTATAGGTGGAATTACTCCGACATGCCTTGAACTTTGTTCTCTCTTTAACGGCACAAGCGAGCAAAAACTATATTGAGACCTTAACGGGGATTTACCAAAGGGCAAGCTAATGAGGTCCTCTTAGCTTTTGTCCGTTCTCAGTTAGTGTTGCAATTAATTACTTTGGCTCTCCCCAAGTTCAAAAGGGTAATCCAAATGCTCACTGTGCCTAGTGATGTGTCAGCTACACCTTGCTGACAAGGCCAAAACTATCATCCAGGTTTGCTGTATATTGCATGCACTGAACTTGCCAACATTTGGTTCTGGACTGTCCTATGGGTGGGAGTCTGATATTGCTTTGACTTGGTTCTCTCAATAATGACACAAGTGAGCAAATACTATTTTGAGACCTGACCAGAGATTTACCCAAGGGCAGGCTACCAAGTTCCTCTAAGCTTTTATATGTTCTGGGTACTTCTAATGCGCACTAGGTCCCCAGTGGCGGAAGAGCTGAGGCTGACACAATGCAGAAGAAGAAGATAGATTCAGATAAGTGACAGAAGGGTTTTTAACCCTTCCAGTGTCTTGGAGGGAGGGGGGGGGGGCAGGTATGGAAACGAAGCTTCAGCAAGGCTGGATTTTAGGTAAATGTATTTTAACTTTATAAAAAGGTGTGGGGAGGGGGGGGCTAATTTATCAATGCCCAATAACAAATATGTCTATACCTGTAGAACGGAGCACAAAAATATAGACAAACCTAAAGCTGTAGCACACATAATATTTACATACTTAATACTTAAAAGGAACACTCCCAGCACCAGAATCAATGATCCTTGCAAAAAACTGATAATTTTCACTTGTAATTGCAGCAATTTGCAACTATCAATGCTGTGACCTATCACAGGAAGAACAAGCTCCTTTACAGCGTCCTGTAAAGAACCATAGTCTCACAACTTTATAGCTAGAATCATAGACCTATAAGGAAAATCATTAAAATCAATAGGAGCCACATTGCAGTTGCTCATTTCATCTAACTAATTGATCAGTTGCTGGGTTCTGAGCATTACTTATAAACCATATTTGGATGGAGTTCAATCTACAGCATATATACTTTTATATGCAGATTTTTAACCAACATTTTTACTTTATTGTATTGTAACTTGATACGATAAAAAAATAAAAAAATAAAATGCAATTTTGTGTACAAAGCTTGAAGTTATACAAGTTAAAATATTAGCCATGTTAGTCCACTTTATATATTAACTAGATGGTAAGCTTGTTAAAGGGACACTAGTCACCTGAAAAACTTTAGCTTAACCCCTTAACGCCGTTATGGCGTTCTATGCCGTCCCGCTTTAAGTGGGCTTTAAAGCCGTTGCGGCGGCATAGAACGCCGTAATGGCTTTGAGCCCTGGAGCGCCCGGTATACTTACCTTACCGGCGCTCCGCTTCAGGAGGACTGCCTCACAGCCCAGGCAGCCCCCTACGGCAAATCAGGCCCTCGTCATACATAGTATTAAAATTCACTTAGAATGACGTTACATATATATACACACACACACATATATATTTACATATACACATATATACACACACACACACAATAATAAAATATTGAAACAAAATTTAATATAAATTATATATACATATGTAATTTCATTCTAACTGTATTTTGTTATAAATATATATGTGTAACAAAATACATTTAGAATGACATTCTATATATAAAATGCAAATATATATATATATATATATATAGATAAATACATATAATTACATAAAAGATTACATTAGTATACACGTAGAATTTAAATACCTATAAATGCATATATTTTAAAATTCTACGTGTATATTTAAGTAATCTTTTAACATAATTAGGTGATTTGATTAATTAAAATGTGATTGACATACCTGACAACACAGGGAGAAAGTGCAGAGAATTTCATTCGCAAGCACTATATTTGACCTTGTAACTCTCCAAGACAACATAAAACCTGTACATGGGGGGGTACTGTTTTACTCGGGAGACTTCGCTGAACACAAATATTAGTGTTTCAAATTGGTAAATTGTATTACAACGATGATATTTTAAGTAAAAGTGACGTTTTTTGCATTTTTTTTACAAGCGAACAGCACTTTTATGGACTATATTATTGTTGTAATATTTTTTACTGTATAAAACACTAATATTTGTGTTTAGTGAAGTCTCCCGAGAATAACAGTACCCTCCATGTACAGGTTTCATGGTGTTTTTGAAAGTTAGAGAGTCACATATAAGGCTTGCCTTTCATTTTTTTCACTTTGAAATTTGCCAGATTGGTTATGTTGCCTTTGAGAGTGTATGGTAGCCCAGGAATGAGAATTATCCCCATGATGGCATACCATTTGCAAAAGCAGACAACCCAAGGTATTGCCCAGTCTTTCTTAGTAGCCACTTAGTCACAAACACTGGCCAAATATTCGTTTTTTTGCTTTTTTTAACACAAAAACAAATATGAACGCTAACTTTGGCCAGTGTTTGTGACTAAGTGGCTACTAAAAAAGACTAAACATACCCCACTTTCAATACCTTTGGTTGTCTACTTTTTCAAATGATATGCCATTATGGGGGTAATTCTCATTGCTGGGATACCACACCGTCTAAAAGGTGACATTACCAATCTGGCAAATTTCTGTTTGAAAATGGAACGTTCTATATTTGACCCTGTAACTTTCGAAAACACCATAAAACCTGTTAATGGGGGATACTGTTGTACTCGTGAGACATCGCTGATTACGAATATGTGCAGTATTATGACATTCACAGCTAAAATGTCAGACGGCAATACAAATTAAAAAAAAAATCTTATTTTCTCACATTTTTTTTTTAATTTTATTCATAATGAATTATGTTCCATATATGAATAGTTAATGATAAATTAAAGCCCTGTTTCTCCTGAACAAAATGATATATAATAAGTGTGGGTGCATATAATATGAAAGAGGGGAACTACGGGTGAACAGACATAGCGCAAATTCCAGTTTTTGTTTACGTTTTGATCAGAACGTGCACTATTGACTCTGTCCTGAAGGGGTTAATGAAGCAGTTTTGGTGTATAGAACATGCCCCTGCAGCCTCACTGCTCAATCCTCTGCCATTTAGGAGTTAAATCCCTTTGTTTATGAACCCTAGTCACACCTCCCTGCATGTGACTTGCACAGCCTTCCATAAACACTTCCTGTAAATAGAGCCCTATTTAGGCTCTCTTTATTGCAAGTTCTTTTCTTATGCCCTGCTATGTTAATAGCTTGCTAGACCCTGCAAGAGCCTCCTGTATGTGACTAAAGTTCAATTTAGAGATTGAGATACAATTATTTAAGGTAAATTACATCTGTTGGAAAGTGAAACCAGTTTTTTTTTCTGTCAATCATAGCCAGGGGAGGTGTGGCCAGGGCTGCATAAACAGAAACAAAGTGATTTAACTCCTAAATGACAGTGAATTGAGCAGTGAAATTGCAGGGGAATGATCTATACACTAAAACTGCTTTATTTAGCTAGAGTAATTTAGGTGACTATAGTGTTCCTTTAAGGTCCTCACCGCTTACAAAACCATGCAGAAGGTTACAGTAATGAAATTCATGCCAACTCAATAAATGGAACTGAGGTGCTACATATTCACTTCAACTAAAGAAAAACTAGATGCAAAGGATTGTTCGAATTACCAGAACACCACTCCAGTTAGACTAGCGTGTCTATCAATGATCAAATGTTTTATATCCTACAATGATTTGGACTTTTGAGATAGGGACATGCTACTCTAATTGGACAGCGATATTAAAGGCATCCCTTTACTTGTTTTTTGTTAACATTTATATTAATATTGTAAATTACTTTAAAATATGGTGGCGCTGTATGAATGTCATTATTATTGTTAAAAACCCAAGAAAATACAAAAAGCAACAGATCTCGTCTCCAGGAGGTAGAGGCTCCAATGCAGTCTCTGCTATTTCTCAGGATCTTGAAAAAAGTCCCAGTTGGGATGTTGACTTATTCAACACACACACACATTCTGTATTTCATGTGTTGTTTTTTTTCTCTTGTAACTATTACGACAAATGCTCACACACAGGTACAGGCAACTACCATTCGTACAATCATCCTCAGTTGTGAGTACCATAGGTTTGCACCTAGACTATTTACATTGTGGATATTATAAATATCACTTATTACAAGGCTGTATTGGGTAATGTAAACAGCAATGTACATTTTACATTATGCTCAATAGAACCTTGATGATGCCTTTAACATGTCAAGAACATTCGATTAAACCTGCAATCCTAATTGTCAACGCCCTTGGAAAGCTTTAGCACACTGACTCTAGGGACTGTTTACAATCAGAGGATCTGGCAGCGAGAAGTACAATCAGCTGTTGGCTGAAGAACAATTGTAAGCATGCATGAAGTTAGTATAAGTGCATTTGTGTATGTTATGGAAAGCACTGCATTCAATGGTTATCCAAATCAAACAAATGGACAAGGTTGTCTCAATGGGAATATCAAAAACATGGTACTTTGTAGGTCCTGGGAAGTTTGATTAGAATTAGTACACAAAATTATAAATAAGGTTAGGGAACAAAAAACAAACCATCACATGCAGCCACCTACAAAGACAATATAAGGGGGCAAAAAATAGAATTATAAAAATACACTTCATGCACACAATTTACAACTTGTTAAGCATAGTGTCTTATTTAGACTTAAAGCAGCACTAACTTGTGGGATCTGTGTGTGTGTATTAACATACACAGAGAGAGAGAGATATAGAATAGAGAATATATATATATATATATATTTTTTTTTTTTTTTTTTTTTTTTTAACTTTCCAGGGCTGAATTAACACTCAGCATTGGAAATTATGTAGTGCACTAAAAGATGGACTATCGCAAGTAAAGGCTGATTTGAAATAGCAAACTTGAGGAAATTTAATTCACCAAATTTTGCCCTATTTTGCTATAATCCATAAAACAAGGTACCTACTTTGTCTTATTTACATTTTTGAAGCGCAGGATTCTGCATTACAAAAATTATCCTTATTAAAACTAGTAGCAAAAACTTAATGGTGCATTAATCTGTACAGTGACATTGTTTAAACTAATCCAATAAAACATTTTCTTCTCTTCAAAGACGAGTTATGACAGTCTAAAAACTTTCCTTAATTAGAGGTATTTCTAAATGGGTCCCCGTCAAGCTCAGTTACTCTCCGGTGACATACTTTTGGCACCTGCAAAGCCACAGCCATCGTTATTCATTGGACTCGAGCATCAGCTAACTGCTCTCAGCCAATGACTGACGTTTTGTGCACAAAATAACGCTGCCAGAGGTGGCGTAAAATCTCAGGGAGTAAAGGTGTAAATGTGTATGGTTTCAAAGTTTTGCTTTGGCATCGTGGCCACTTTAGATGATTTAACTTTTAAACCATGGCTCTGTCAACAAAAAGTTACAAGAAATTTGCATACAAAACATCTTTAAGAAATGCTCATAAAGTCTTAGTTGGAATTTCATTGAACGGTTTGGTCCCGTGGTAAAACCTCAAATTGAGCGCTTCTGCAGTCAAAGTTTGTCATTGTCTTGCCCATCAAGAGACAAGATTTATAGAGTCTCGACAGGATCCTCCAGACATCGGTGTTGTACTCCCGTGAAAGAGAACAATATTGGTGTGGCTCATGGCAGATGAAGCTCCTTGAGCTGAAGAAATATGATGGTGGCAACAGTTACAGGTAAGTATCTTCTACTGCATCCCTAGGCCTCCACAGTCCAAGTGGCAATATTCCCATCGGAGAGATCGTTGCAAAAATTAGCAAAGGCTCCCTGAGGTGACAGATAGGCTTTAAAAAGAATCCACCCCTTACTAGAGCTTTAGTCATTGAACATAAATTACTTGTCTGCCAAGTGATGAATATCTTATTACATTATAGAAATCATCTGAAGTGGATTGAGCAACCAGTGTTTTAAAATGGCACTATAGTCACCCAGACCACTTAATCTCATTGAAGTGGTATGGGTGTAATCTCCCAGTCCCCCTTAGTTCTGCAATGTAAAACATTGTCAGACACTAGAGGCAGTTCCGAGTGGTTAAAGGTGACACTAGTCACCCAGACCACTTCAGCTCAATAAAGTGGTCTTTGTTCCAGGTCCCTCCGGTTTTAACCCTTCAGGGTTAATCCAGCCTCTTGTGGCTGTTTTACGGACAGCCACTAGAGGCGAATATCGCCTCCATCACGCAGAGCGTCCATAGGAAAGCATTGAGAAATGCTTTCCTATGGACACTTTGAATGCCACGCATGCGACTTCGGCTCCAGTGACGTCGGACTGGAAGGAGAGGTCACCAGTGCTGAGGAAGCCCGGCGCTGGGTAAACAAGCTGCTGAAGGGTTTTTAACACCTTAAGCGCCACGGGAGGGGGAGCCTGAGGGTGGAGGCACCCTCAGGAAAACCGCTTTGTTTTCCTGACACTATAGTGATCCTTTAACCCATGGGTCCTCAAACTCCGGCCCCCCAGATGTTGCTGAACTACAACTCCCATGATTCTCTGAATTACATAGCTGGCCAGATAATCATGGGAGTTGTAGTTCAGCAACATCTGGGGGGCCGGAGATTGAGGACCCATGCTTTAACCGACTTGTGATCACCTGACAGTCAACGTGCTCATGTGATTTGTATTCCCAACACTATAGAATCACTTTAAACTTAAATTCAAAGTGGTGGGCTTAAAGTCATGTTTGCCCAGTCTAAAGGAAGTATGCCCATGAGCAAAACTCACTGTTTTCTTCTAGACACTGAAAACTTGCAAGCACAATTCGTGATTTAACCATAATTCTAAATAAGCATACCAATGGCTTGATATATACCTGGGGTCTGCTGAGATTATCTCAGAGAGCTTCCAGAGATGCAGGTACTTGAACCTGGCAGACACCAGGTAAGAGGTTTAACTGTTAGGAAACAAATTTTACTACCGTGCTTTGAGTGTTTAATATCAAAGCAAAAGAAAAGAAGCAAAAGAAGCTTACAATCTACAGAAGACGCAAATAAGAACGTGAGAGGAAGAACAGTATATGGCAGAAGAGAGAGTCTGATATGAAGACAGTATTTAGCAGTGAAGGAAAGAAACGATATCACGATATCATTATAATCACTGTGTAGCCATTTTTCAGTACCATCTACACTATATTGTATTTTCTGTATTTTACTTTGACATGTACCCCATATTTTACCATTGAATGAGACTATGTTTTGGTAAGATTTATCTGTGTTTGAGCGCTCCACTTATAGGTGTAGGTCCTTGTCACTTACACCGCACCAATATCTACTAAAGGAAAGAAAGTTGAAATGGATTGTTTGGACACATTCTGTTAAGAGACAAAAGTTTAAGGAGTGACAATTATCTAGGGTAAGCTTGCCTAAAGAGGAGTTTTAAGGGACGTCTAAAGGCTAGGAGAAAGTCTTATGGAGGAACGCACAGGTTTTTCATTGGAATGGAACTCCCTTAGAGAAATCCTGTAGGTAAACATGACAAATCTACACACACAATATTTTAGAAGGCATTCGTGACATTGTAGGTTGCGTTATTACCTATTTAAGCTGCGCATGCGCACACTTCAAAACACATACAGCTCATTTTTAATGTTTGTGGGGATAAAAGTTTAAAAAAAAAAAACGACAAATCTGTCCATTTTTATAACAGACCCACATGTTAGATTTCTGGCCATGGGTCCCTAGTAAACATTAAATAAAGTTCTATTTACACCCAAGTTCCACCCAGTTTCTACTAAAACACTAGGGCCCCTATAATGATCACAAACACTGTGCAGTAACTGAGCCTTCACCCTGCTCTGCCTCGCAGTCTGGGAGAGGTGTGGGAAGGGGTGGCCCAGGACACCCAGCCAGGTAACTGTTAGCTTTGTGCACCAACTCCCATCAATCTGAGTCCCTCTAGCTGGCCCTGGCTATGCTGCACAGTGCAGGCCAGCGATGATTAACCCTATGGGGACACTGTCTCTGAACCCGAGCTCACCACACGAAGTCGTTGCTCTTGTCCTCATAGGAGTTGATGAGGCCGTTACACAGTGGAGTGGACAGAGGCCTTTTCCTGGCCCCGGAGCTAGCGGCCCTCCCCGTCAGCGCCGAGCCGCTGCCTCCCAGCCCCAGGCGAGACAGCCCCGGGGCCCCACTCAGGCTGGACCGCGGTGGCCCCGGGGAGGAGGAGGAAGACGGGGCAGAGGATGAAGAGGTGGAGGATGAAGGGCCCGTCCCGCCGCCTGGCCCGGGGAGTTGCTGAGACTGGCGGCCCGAGGACATGGTCCCCTCACTCCTGCCGGCTTGGCACTGTGTAACTCTGTGCTGTCTAACCCGGGAGTCAGGGCCGCAACCACCACAGAGAGGCAACCTGGGAGATAGAGCGCAGCTTTCAGCCAAACACCGGAAGCGACCGGCAACTGCTGGGGCGGGAGACGGTGCTGGCCACGCCCACCGTGCGCGAGTTTTCCATAGGAGCGACGGCGAGCCTGTAGGTCCAAACAAGTAGACAGAGCAAAAACACCAAACATCACCTGTAGCATCAGTGATGGTCAAACACTCAGAGGGAGTTAAATCCTTCAAGGTTTCCTGAATACATTTTCACTCTTAGACTTGAGGGACAGCTCATGAAAGGAGAACTATCACCTCAAAATTTTTTTTTAATAAAGTTATTATTTATTTTTTTTTATCAAGTTTTGGAAGGATATAGGTTTTTTTGTTGTTGTTTTTTTCCAAATCAAGTGTATCTATAAAAACAAAAACAAACTAACAAAAAACTCAAAAAAATCCATATTTATGGTATATGACAGGATCCTTCAGCCATGTACACACACCTTGAGTCAGACTGACTGAACCAACATGCATCTTCTAGTTTTTCTCTCTTTTTTTTTTTTTTTTTTACACATTCTTTATTTAACAAAGAATGCATGTCCTCTCGTAACTTAGTGAAAGGGTCATTATATAAAAAAAATAGTGTTGAGGATAGTCGTCCTTTAAAAAGTTTTACCCTGTAAAATGTGTGAATTATATGGTGCAGGAATTAAACAAATGCAATAGAATCGAAATACCAAATGACTGCCCTGATTGGACAGAACTCCGTCCTACAGGTTGTTAGGAAAGTTACAATACTGTGGTGAATTCTCGGTAAAAATAAATTTAGTAGGCCGAGATTACCACGTGGCATGTGTACGTGCATATGCTGACGTATCGATCAGTTGGTTGCACGAGGCAAGATACGATCAGTAGTGTACGGAGCATGTGCAAGAATACAGGATGTAGTATTCCCCTCCTCCATTGTGCTGGACAGGCCATGCGGTCAAGCAGGAAGTTAATTCTTATTTGTATTGATTGGTCAAGAGAATGTGCGGGTGGAGCTTAATATGGGAGGAGTTATGTGCTTATATAAGGAGCCTGCACTATTGTCCGGGGCTCAGAACTTGCTGTATTTTGGTGACATTAGTCCCTCTGAGTCCCGATCGGTGATCCAATAAAGAATCTCTTCCTTCCTGAAGAAACCTGTGTCCATCTCTCTGTGCTTGGCTTCCGTCAGTTTCTCCGGTATCATTTGGTGCATTGGCCGGGAAGCTCATCGTTCAACGGTAGCTGAGAGGCAGAGGCGTGAGACGGTCTATCTTTGCCCACGTTCTCTACGGCTGCACCCCTGAACTTCTGCGTGGACCTCCCTTCGTCTCGGCGCCACTGGTCTGTTGTCCAGGAGATCATCGGCCTCTACGTAAGAAGTGCTGGGGTGTCCCCGTCGATGAGTGTGAACTCAGGTTCAGGAACGAGGAGGTAAGACAACTGCTGTTTTAGACGGCAGACCCACTAGGGGTATACCGATTGTGCGGTAGGCTCATAAGGGGTTATTTGTGTATGGAATCTGCCCCCTCTGTCGGAGGGAAGGAGCGAAGGCGCACCGCTCAATCGAACGCTCTTTAGTCAGACCGTTTGATTTGGTTAGTCAGGCGGGGTCCTGTGTAAATAGCCCTAGCCGGACACCGGTGTCTTGTCTAGACTAGCGTTCTAGGGTGTATATTACGTTCGCTAGGTCGGAGGGACCGGGAGACTAAGCGGCGCCTGTGTAAATTCGGTTCGCTAGCTCTCAACCTATCTTGGCTAAGTGGGAAGGCGTGTAAATTTGGAACCCACTAGATTTTTGATAGTAATCGACTAAGAGGCGCCTGTGTAAATTCGGTCCTCTAGCTCGCTATATGTGGTGCTTGGGCAGTGTGGCTAACCAAAACGGGTGTACATAGTTTTAGGTAGTCCATTCAAGGTACTGGCCAATAGTTTAGTTGGGATTGTAAATGTGTTAAAGATTGTTTAGTAAAGTGTATATCTTGTTAGATAGCGCGAGCTCAGCCGTCTAGCGAGAGTGTTAATAGTGTGTTGCTGTATGATAGTGCACGGTACCATAACCCTGTATATTTACTGACACTGTATATAAGTACTAATCATTGTCGTCTATTGCATGTTTAACACCATAACCACTAATAATTGTATTGTGACCTTAAATTGTGCTTTGACCTATGCTAACCGTACTGTAACCACTATTTGTAAAAGACGATGTTACTGGGGTGTGTTATAGACGGGTAATTCATATATAGAGAATTATAGCGTGGGTGACTGTATAGTTTAGCCAAAGGGCATAATATTGATTATCTAGTGACTGGTGTAACAGCTGTGTGTGTACGGGAATTCCCTGAGTGTTTATTGTGTTATTGTGTACGTTTCACTTGGTAACCGTACCACGTGGTGCTGTTGCCAGAGGAAACGGGTGTGACTGTTGAATAGTACGCGTGCATAGTATTCGTTGTCAACGACGTTCCATTGATAAGTATGGGCACGTCGGAGTCATCGATTCCGGATCCCTTAGGTTGTATGGTGAAGAATTTTAAAAAGGGATTCAAAACATGTGATTTTGGGGTTAAAATGTCTCCTGTACGTTTGGTCACTTTGTGTACTAGGGAGTGGCCTACTTTGGTTGCGGCATGGCCGCCACGTGGCAGTTTGGATCCAACTCTGGTACAGCGCGTACACGTGGCTGTATCGGGTAGGCCTGAACTTTACGGGCAGTTTCCTTATATTGATTGTTGGAGACAGGCCGTAAATGACTCGCCAAAATGGATTCAGACATGCCACGAGGAGCAATGTCGCCTCATGGTGGCTAGGACTTGTTTGTCCACTAGGACTGGTGTTAGGCCCATTTTGGACACGCCCCCTGAGTCCGAGATCCCTTTGCCGCCCCCTTACTTTCCTTTAAGAGGAAGTGACGCGAATGCAGGAAGTCCTGCACCCCTTCCCCCATTGCCCCCATCCACTTCCGCTTCCTCCTCCAGTACAGAATCCACCCCCTCTCGTACTAAATCTCCCCTTCCGGAACCAGAACCAACCCCCATTAGATCTGAATATCCTGATTTGGCGCCACTTCAGACTTCCGGTCAAGCTTCTTCTAGCTCGGCTCGAAGTGTTCTATTTACTAACTTTTCCCAAAACCAAGCTCCCACATCCTCATGCTTTATTACCCCCCGACCGGAACCTCTAACTGACGCCCCTCTACGTAGCCCCATACTAACCCGACAACTGACCGGTACCCAACAATTAAAACATTATCAGATGCCTCTTCGTCTGAATCCCGGGTCAGCCTATATCGATGCCGCAGGTCAAATGGCACATGCTGACCCAGTCTTCGTATATGTCCCGTTCACGACTACCGATCTCTTGAATTGGAAGACCCACAATTCCTCGTACACTGAGAAACCACAAGCTATGACCGATCTGTTCACCTCGATAGTTCAGACACATAACCCGACATGGGCTGATTGCCAGCAGTTATTAATGACTTTGTTCAATAATGAGGAAAGGACAAGGATTAATCAAGCGGCCATTAAAGCGCTAGAGGATAGAGCCCGTGCTTTGAATCAAGCCAATCCAGCAGCATGGGCCGCAACACATTATCCTAACACCGATCCCGACTGGAATGTAAATGGTGCTGATATGGTTCAACTCAGAGCCTATAGAGACGCTATAATTGCTGGCATGAAAGCCGGAGGAAAGAAAGCCATTAATATGTCGAAGACAGTTGAGGTGATTCAGAAAAGTGATGAAGCGCCCAGTGTCTTTTATGACCGATTATTGGAGGCATACCGCTTGTATACCCCCTTTAATCCGGAAGACGCAGATAATTCCCGAATGGTGAACTCCGCCTTTGTCAGCCAAGCTTACGGAGATATTAAGCGCAAGCTACAGAAGTTAGAAGGGTTTGCAGGAATGTCCATCACCCAACTAATGGAGGTAGCGAATAAAGTGTATATGAATAGGGAAACAGAAAGTAAGAAAGAGGAAGAGCGCAAGATGCGTAAAAAGGCTGATATGCTAGCGGTAGCGATCGCAGGCGTAGATAGACGGGGCCCAGATAGAGGCGACAGTAGATGGAATAGGGAGCCTTTGAGTAGGAATCAGTGCGCGTATTGCAAGGAAGAAGGGCATTGGAGGAACGAGTGTCCACAAAGAGAGCAGTACGAGAGAGACCAACCCAGGGCAGGTTATGGAAACTTTAGAGGCAGAGCGAGAGGTAGAGGAGGCCCCGGAGGGAGTAATGGTAATAGAGGGAGCAATGGGAACAGAGGAAGTGTTAGGGAAGATAGGTATTTTCCAGCAGCGCAAAGGTCCCGCGATAGAGAAGGTAGGGACTTTGTAGGATTGGCTGACACGGTCATGGAGGACTATTGATACCGACCGGGCTCCATCCCCCTTGGTCGAGCGGAGCCTATGGTCGATGTATCAATAGGGGGAAAAAGGAGTGCGTTCATGATCGACACTGGTGCTGAACATTCGGTGGTGACTGACCTAGTTGCTCCTCCATCTGGAAGAACTATTACTGTAATAGGAGCAACTGGAAGAAGTGCTGAAAAACCGGTTCTTAAAAGTCGACTCTGTACATTGGGAGGCCACGTAGTAAAACATCAATTCCTTTATATGCCTGAATGTCCAGTCCAATTGCTGGGACGTGATATGCTATCTAAATTACAAGCGCAGATTACGTTCCTACCAAATGGAACAACATCCTTAAAGTTTAATGGACCTTCAGGTATTATGACATAATCCGTACCAAAGGAAGAAGAGTGGCGACTTTATACAGCGTTGACTAGCCAAAACCCTAGGAGTGATGAGTCCTTATTCAACATACCAGGAGTTTGGGCAGAGAACAACCCACCAGGACTGGCCCGCAATATTCCACCTATTAAAATCGAACTAAAACTTGGGGTTTATCCAGTGAGCCTAAGACAATATCACATCCCGCAGAAGGCTAAGAAGAACATCCAATCTTATCTGGATAAGTTCATACGGTATGGTATCCTAAAATTCTGTACTTCCCCCTGGAACACCCCATTGCTGCCTGTTCAAAAGCCCGGTACAGATGAGTATCGACCTGTGCAGGACTTGAGAGCAGTCAATGATGCGGTTGTTAGTATACATCCAGTTGTACCCAATCCATATAACCTGCTTGCTTTAATTCCGGGCGGGGCTACTTACTTTACAGTCATAGACCTCAAAGATGCCTTCTTTTGCCTCCGAATTGCCGCAGAAAGTCAATGTATCTTCGCTTTCCAATGGGAAAACGCCGTAACGGGCTCAAAACGCCAAATGACCTGGACAAGACTGCCCCAAGGGTTTAAAAATTCACCTACCCTATTTGGTTCAGCTCTAAGTCAAGATTTATTGGATTTCGAGTCCATCCCAGGAGAGTGTGTATTGTTACAGTATGTAGATGACTTGTTGATAGCAGCAGTTACAAAGGAAATATGTCAGCAAGCTACGCACGATCTACTACACATTCTCTGGAAGGCAGGATACAAGGTGTCTAGAAAGAAGGCTCAGTTGTGTTTGCCAACTGTCAAATATCTGGGATTCCATATCTCTGAAGGTCAAAGAATTATGGGGCCAGAGAGAAAAGAAGCTGTGTGCCAAATACCGATACCCAAGAATAGAAGACAAGTGCGAGAATTCTTGGGGGCAGCAGGCTTCTGTAGGATATGGATTCCCAGCTACGCGATACTGGCAAAACCTCTGTATGCAGCTATCAAAGGTACAGAGCACGACCCCTTCTTATGGACTCAAGAACAGCAAACGGCATTTGAAGATGTGAAGAAGGCTTTGATGAGTGCCCCAGCATTAGGTCTACCTGATCACACACGACCATTCTACCTGTATGTACATGAGCAAAGAAGAATGGCTGTGGGAGTATTGACACAGTACTTGGGATCATGGCAAAGACCTGTTGCCTACATGTCTAAGCAACTGGATGCAGTGGCCACCTTGTCTAAGAGCCGTAGCTGCAGCCGCCCTGCTAGTAGCTGAAGCCGATAAACTCACTCTAGGTCAAGAACTTTATGTACGAGTCTCACATGCAGTACAGACGTTGTTGGATTACAAAGGAAATCATTGGTTCAGTAATAGCCGTATGACCAAGTATCAAGCAATGTTGTGTGAAAACCCAAGAGTGCATTTAGAGACTGTAAACACCTTAAATCCAGCTACCCTTTTGCCACAACCTACTGAAAGTCAACATGATTGTTTGGAAGTAATGGATGAAGTATTTTCAAGTAGACCAGATCTCCGTGATTTTCCCATCCAGAACCCCGATGTTCAATATTACACCGACGGCAGTAGTTATGTGAAAGAAGGGATCCGCTATGCAGGATATGCAGTAACAACAATAGACAAGGTGATAGAAGCTCGGCCACTGGCGAAAGGAACATCAGCACAAAAGGCAGAATTGATAGCACTGACACGAGCGTTACAATTGGCTGAAGGTTTAAGAGTGAACATCTACACAGACTCCAAGTATGCGTTTTTAACCACTCATGCCCACGGAGCTTTGTATAAAGAAAGAGGACTATTGAATTCAGAAGGCAAAGAAATCAAGTACGCAGCTGAAATCCTACAACTATTGGAAGCAGTGTGGGAGCCGAAAGAAGTCGGTATCATACATTGTCGAGCGCATCTGAGAGGAGATGGTGATGTAACCAAAGGAAATCGGATGGCAGACAGTACAGCTAAGCGTGCCGCTGAATCGGGAAGACAGGAGTATGTGGGGCATATAGCTGCTCTTATACCAACTCCACTGTCTCAATGGACTCCAGTTTATACAGCTCAAGAAGAGGAGTGGTTAAAGACTGAACCTGGAAAGTATTTGGAGAACAAATGGTATCAGTTAGAAGATGGAAGAATAGTCATTCCAGCATCACTAGCGGTAGAAATTGTCCAAAACTATCACAACGGGACACATTCTGGGAGAGACAGCACAGAAGAATCTCTCAGAAAACATTTCTACATACCAAGATTGTCCAACTTGACTCAGGCCATTGTACGAAGATGTGTAACGTGTGCTAAAAATAATGCAAGGCAAGGACCAGTAAAGCCACCAGGAGTCCAGTTTATGGGGGGACTCCCCATGTCCGATTTACAAATTGACTATACAGTGATGCCTAAATCGGGTGGACATCGTTACCTGCTGGTAATTGTGTGCAGCTATTCAGGCTGGGTAGAAGCATGTCCTACTCGTACAGAGAAAGCAGGAGAAGTTGTGAGATTCCTGTTACGAGAAATAATACCCAGATATGGACTACCCTGCTCTATAGGATCGGACAATGGTCCAGCTTTTGTTCATCAGTGCCTACAACAACTGACTCATATGCTTGGTATAAAGTGGAGGCTTCATACGGCATATAGACCCCAGAGTTCTGGTAAGGTAGAGAGAATGAATAGAACTATTAAGAATCAGTTGGCTGGGGGGCGGCGCCTGACTTCCGGTGCGGATGGCTGCTTTCTGCTAGAGCTCCGTACCGGCAGGCTTATCAAGCACTACTAACCGCAAGTATACCCGGCGAAATTTCCCCACACTCGGTCCACAACATCCCCACAACGCCCCTGACCGACCTGACATGGGTGGAGGACGAAAATCGAAACACGGCACGGAGGTGGCGCCGATATTCCGCGCCCGCAGGGCAGAGAGCTCCACACGCGGGGAAGATGGCCGCGATGAGGACGCTGACTCCGCGGCAAGTGATACAAGCCGCACAGCAGCCGCAAAACCCCTCACAAAGGACGACCTCTGACACCTGCTACAGGAGATCAAATCTAACATGGCCGCTGAGTTCACCAGGCACCTAGCACCTATCACTGCGAGCCTCAATGACTTGACACACAGAACCACCGCCATTGAAGATCAAATGGACCGCACATCCTCGCGGACCCAGGCAAACGAGACCGCCATTGCTGCACTACAAGAGCAGGTACACCAATTAGAAGAGGCCCAAGAAGACCTTAATAACCGCTCCCGCCGTAATAACATACGGATTAGAGGGGTGCCAGAGTCAGTGGGAATTGACACGCTAGCATCCACGCTACGGGAACTATTCTGCGGCCTACTACCCGAAGCCTCACCAGCCGAACTCCTACTAGACAGGGCACACAGGGCCCTCAAAGCCCCCCTCCCCAATGCAACCCAGCCCAGGGACATTATTATCCGCATGCATTACTTCCACATCAAGGAAGCACTCATGAGGGCGGCCAGAGACAACCCACTGCAGATAGAGGGGCATCAGGTATCCTTCTACCAAGATCTAGCCCCGAGCACTCTACGCAAAAGGCGGGAACTGCGGCCCCTCACCCTGGAACTGGCCAGAAGACATATTAGGTATACCTGGGGACACCCCTTCAAGCTGCAGGTCAGGCGTAATGACAGAACCCACACCTTGCACAATATTTCGGAGGCCGCTGAATTCGCAGAACGTCTGGGCCTACCCGCCATTGACTTCTCTGCGGAATCGACAGACAGGCGACCCATTGGAAGGCCAGCAGCCAGAGGCCCACACCCAAATCTAGCAGGAAACCCAGCGCCCGGAGGACCTCGTCCCCCAACCACCAACTAACCACGATTATATGCGAGAGACATCAGGGACTAGACAACCACTTCCTCCACAAACCTCACCATCAATAAGCCACCAGGACTATAAGGACTGTATCCGTGAGATTGCCGAACCCACGGACACGCTCACCAGAAGACAACATTTTCCCGGCCAATTGTCGACAAGAACCAGATAAGATATGACTTTGTCCTGAACATGTATACCTAGCCCTTGCCCCTATGACAGGCTAGAGGGGCACGATAAAACACCAGCCTCGACCTTAGCCTAATCACCATGTATCAACAGGAAAGCCGCCAGGGCCCCGTTAGGCCTACCCCAGATTTCCCACGCGCAACGCTAGCTCCTAAAAATGGGTTACCCTACTCCGCTGGCCCTGAGCGCAACCCGCTACACTCCCCCCCCCCCCCATTTACAAACCGAAAAAAAAAAAGGGAAAAGAAACAAAAAAATGCTAAAATACTAATAATATATAAAAAAAACAAAAAAAAAACAAACAAAAAAAAAAAGTATTCATGATTGCCTAACCCTATAGCTTAGATCCTCACCTATAGCCGCTCGCGCTGACTTTAAACCCCTCTGACTGCATCACAGGGAATAGGTGATGTAGGGGATGCTCAAGAAAGGATAGGCAAGCAACTTTCCATTGCCCCTGGGGGGGGACATACGAGTAATCCAAGACCCATGGCCACCCTGCTTTATTCCACGCTCACTGGATGCCACCTCGCCTGACCTCGGAGGCGCGAAATACAGGGAAACCGTCACCAAATGATTGGCATCCCCTTCTCCCCATGCCTGCAACCCCGCGCAGGGTCTCTTAGAGATCAGGACTTAGTGTATATGAAGCTAAACCGCATTAGGGAACATTCAAGCTGTTTATGTTATGCATGCCATGTTTTCAATGTTTTAAATGTTTTGATTGTTATATGTCTTATTCACTGTGACGCTGCCTCCCCTCTAGACTTAGCGTAAGCAACATGGAAGACTGGACCCACCGACGCACAAAGGACGACACGGACAGCTACCCGATCGACAACTCCAAGATACTGTACCAACTTCCCTACGACCTGACAGCACTGACCTACGACACTTACGCCTTGGCATAAGGTAAGACATTACAGGCCTTACGGAACCACCAGTGACACGGACCGACCACCACACACTAAGGTATACGCATCACCAGCTTACATGCCTGCCGGCGACTCTGTTAGAGAGACCGCCAACCCCAGACGACACAACACCACCAGGGTAAGAATACCCACGGAGCGGCTAGACGCTCACCCCCATTCCCTACTGGCCACACTATAAGCCCAGTAGCTCACCCCCCCCCGACTTTTCGCTTGCCCTTCACCGTCCCTTCCTCCCCGGCTTCCCCCCCTCTCCCTTTTCCCCTTTCGGGAACCGAGGACTAGAGCCCCCCCCCATCTCTCCCTCTCTCCCTTCCCCTCAGCCCCACAGCCTTGGACCGCCCGGGCGCGGACCCCACGCCCGCTCACACTCCACACCCAGCTACCGTTCACGAGCACCACTAGCACAATGCCCACACACCTACGCTGCGTATCCATTAACGCAAAAGGCCTAAACTCACCCACCAAACGCCACAGCATACTCAGATGGGCACATAAACAAAACATAGACATCCTGCTTATTCAAGAAACTCATTTCACAACCCAACGAGCCTTCCCCTTAACAAATAGATACTACACGAAAAGCTATATGGCTACGTCCCCAGACTCCAAAACAAAAGGAGTTGCCATTTTACTAAAAGCCAATTGCCCCCTGTCTGATATAGTATGCAACAGGGACCCACAGGGACGCTACGTCACGATACAAGGGAGGGTGGGCACCACGGCCTATGCCTTCTCTTCAGTTTATGCACCTACAATACCAGATACATCATTTTGGCAACAATTAACGACACACTTCAACACCTATTCCACTGCACGCCTCATCGTGGGAGGAGACTGCAATGCAGTCCATACTCCGGCCATCGACAGGACGCATCCCCATAACACGCGCACCCGCCCATCGCAAAATGACGCTTTATTCCACCAATTCCTAACGTCACAAAACCTGATCGACATATGGAGGGCACAACACCCAACAATAAGGGACTACACATTTTACTCCCACCCACACGGCACGTATTCCCGTATAGACCACTTCTTAGTGACCCCTAACCTAGTACCCCAGGTCACTAGATCGGAAATAGGCTCCATATCATGGTCAGACCATGCTGAGATCGCTATTACTTTGACCCTGCCGACCATCCACAAACATTGGACATGGAGGCTAAACCCTCTCCTCTTACACGACGACCTAATCAAAGACAAAATCACAAAGGAATTAAAGGACTACTTCGACCTCAATACACGGGCAGACACCACACCCGCGATGATATGGGCCGCGCACAAAACGGTCATTAGAGGCACCCTTATTAGCTTAGCTTCACATAAGAAAAAACGATCGCAACAGCAAATCACAGACGCAATGACGGAGCTCCGTCACCTAGAAACCATACACAAAAAGAACCCACACCCCAACACGCTAACTAAATTGACAGCGCTTCGGGACTTACTCAAAAGCCTTACGCAAAAAGACACCGCCAAAGCCTTGATGTGGCTAAAACGCACTTTTTACGAAAAAGGGAACAAGGCGGACACAATGCTGGCCCGCCGCCTCAAGCAACGAATCGAAGCTAAACGGATTTCCGCTATACGCACCGAAAAAGGTGATACAAGCAATTGCCCGACACACATAGGTCGTATCTTCCAAGACTACTACACTGACCTCTATAACCACTCCCGACATTCCCAGAACAACCTAGACTCCATACACGCCCGTATAGATAAATTCCTGAACGACGTGTCCCTGCCCACGATGACCCAGGAGGCAAAGGCCTCAATGGGGCAAGATGTGACGGTGGAAGAGATGGCGTTAGCCCTTGGCTCCTTCAAGCCCAACAAAAGCCCGGGCCCAGATGGCTACTCTGCCTTATATTATAAGGAATTTAGCCCACTACTGCTCCCCCACCTGTGCAGGGTATTTAACGCTACACTTAGGGGAGAAACCCTCCCACCGGACATGACTAGCGCGAACATCTGCCTCCTGCCCAAACCCGGTAAGGACCACCTAGAGCCCTCTCACTATAGGCCAATATCTCTACTTAACGTAGACCTCAAACTCATGACTAAGGTCATGGCAAATAGACTGAACCCGTACCTAGGATCCCTGATCCACCCAGATCAGGTGGGATTTATCCCCCACAGACAGGCCGCGGACAACACCCGACGAGCAGTGGACCTTATATGGCTCGCTAACCATAGACAGATCCCAACTGCAGTAATATCACTTGACGCCGAAAAGGCCTTTGACCGCCTGACATGGCCCTTTTTACACCACACCCTAACGCACATAGGACTACCGCCGGAATTCACCTCATTCTTGCAGGCGGTATACCACGATCCTCAAGGGGCACTCCTACTGCCCCACATACCGCCCCCGCGCTTTCCCATCACCAACGGCACGCGCCAGGGGTGCCCTTTATCACCCCTGTTGTTTGCCCTCTCCCTGGAACCCTTACTCCAGGCGGTGCGAGCCAGCGGGGAGGTGGAGGGGATCACTGTAAGGGGGGAGACATTCAAGATCTCGGCGTACGGCGACGACATTCTCCTGACTCTGACCAACCCGGAACACTCCCTAGGGCCCTTTCTAAGCATCGTACAGGAATACTCCGACATCTCGGGCTACAAGCTCAATTTAAACAAATCTAAACGTGCAGTTAGACCCTGCGAGCCTAGAAAGGTTACGCCAAACATTCCCACTTAGGATCTGCCACCTGGCTATTTCCTACCTCGGAATCCAATTGCCAGCTGACGTCTCCTCCCTATATGCCAAGAACTACACCCCCATACTCCTTAAAGCACATTAAAGCACATGAGGACCTCATCAAATGGAGACCCCTGGGGATATCATGGTTAGGGCGCGTGACCTCCATTAAAATGAATCTCCTCCCTAGGTTCCTCTCCCTCTTCCAAACCCTACCCATCCTGCTACATAAACCAGACTTCAAAGCCCTCCAATCAGCTATTGACACGTTCATATGGAACGGACGTAGACCAAGGGTGCGAAGGAGCACACTATACGTGCCAAAGAAAACAGGAGGTCTGGGCCTACCTAACTTTTTACACTACCATACGGCAGCACATTTAGCCCAGATCCAGCAATGGCATATCCCGCCTGGAAAGAAAAGATGGGTGGACCTGGAACACCTGATCTTTGGACGCGACCACCCGTCCCTACACATGTGGACACCCAGACCTCATAGACCCCTACCACCGCCGACGGCTCCCGCGATTAACCACGCACTGGACCTGTGGGACAAGACGAGGGACAAATATGACCTCTCCTCTTTCCTATCCCCGATGACCCCCATCTGGAGGAACAAACTGTTCCCCCCAGGTCTCACCCCCAAACACTTTGCCAACTTTGAGCAAAGAGATATATCCAGAATAGGACATCTCTATCAGGGCACCGAAACCATCCAATTCACGGACATCCCAGAATATTCTTCCCTAACAACATTCGACCACTTCAGGTATATCCAAATGCGAAGCTTCGCGGCTACACCGAGCATCAAGCAAGCGGGGACGGCTCCGCTCACCAAATTCGAACGTGAATGCACAACCCGCCCAAACAGAAAAGGCCAAATATCAGACCTATACATGACCATCGCCAACCACCCCACACAACGCTCCCTCCCATACATTTTAGCATGGGAGAGAGACCTAGGCCCACCAACTGAATCGACGGACTGGCCCGACATCTGGGAGGCAATAGCCTCAGTGTCCATATGCGTAACCCACTCAGAACAAGCATATAAAATGCTGTTCCGGTGGTACCTCACACCACAACGCCTAGCCACCATGCACCAGACGCCGACTAACACATGCTGGAAACAGTGCGGGGAGACGGGGACATTCCTACACTGCTGGTGGACGTGCCCGAAACTCCGCCCGCTGTGGCAAAGCGCCACCCAATTAATCACCAAACTGTTACACAAACCGTGCCCGGTGGACCCTTGGGCCCTGTTGCTATCCAAACCCATAGAACCATTCACAAGATCAGAAAACAAACTAATTGCCCGAATCGCACTGGCCATCCGCAGATCCATTGCAGAACTCTGGTCCACGCCCCGTATCCCACCACAAGACATGATCACACGAAAAATAGTAGAGTGCTCGCAAATGGACAAATTGACGGCACTAATTCGAGACACCCCTAAACAGTTCCACAAAATATGGGACCCATGGCTGGAGGGGGACACGACTATCCCCTGGTGACTCGCACACACAGACAGGGACACGATCAACATCATAAGTAAAGACTGAACCGCCAACACTCCACCACAACACTGGCTCACCACAAAACTCATACTCCACATTACACACTCTCGGCCCTCCCGGGGCTCGGGCGGGGAGGCCCGGCGCCCCGGGCGGTCCACAGGCTGTAACCCCTTCCTATATCCCAACTCACCCATATAAGACCACCTGCAGGGATATCAACCCACCTACCTAATCCCACCATCATGACGTCCCCTAACACAACACAAACAGACACACAGCACACCCACGCATCAGAGGGATGCACAGACGACCACCCCACCAACATACACATTACCGAACCCGACAAGTACAGACCATTACTGTGACCCTACAGATGGGGCACTGTAGAGACCACGCACAGCCTATCACAAACGACAAGAGATGGACAGACCCGACATCTGGATCTACAGCAGGACTACCCTCAGCACGAGTCCCCAACACCCTCACCACCCAATACCAACTGGGCGATCAACCAGGCAAGCCCACTGACGCAACCCTAAACGAATCACCCCCGACGGACACGACAGATAGGAACCAAACAACGTCCCCGACGGGACTAGACACTCTAACCCTGGCTGGACTCACGACCTGACCAGACCCCCCCCCCCCCCCCCCTTAACCTAAAGGCAACCCCCCACCGCGACGATATTGGTATACACAATTACTGGCTCCCAAAAGAGCGAGAATGAACGCATGGATTCCTGACCACCAATCAATACCGATACATCACTGTATACCATTGCTTGCTTTATAATATTTTTATGCGTACCCTGCGATGGTACAAATCTGAACGGATGCAAATGTTATGCCCCCACCCCAACCCTTTCCCTCTTTTCTTTTCTGTACCCCCTCTCCCGAATATTGATATGTTTATTTAAATACACAAAAAATCCGACAAATAAAGAATGATTAAAAAAAAAGAATCAGTTGGCTAAAATGTGTCAGGAAACCCAACTTAAGTGGAACGTTCTCTTACCCATAGCTCTATTGCGAATCCGCAGTACCCCTACCAGAAGGATGGGCCTCTCTCCTTTTGAAATTATGTATGGGCGACCACCTCCCGTACTTGGTAACTTAAGGGGGGACTTGAGTCAGTTGGGAGAAGGAATTACCCGGCAGCAGGTTGTAGAGTTGGGTAAGACTATGGAGGAGGTACAGAAATGGGTACAAGATAGATTACCTGTGAATATTTATCCCCCAGTTCATAGTTACCACCCAGGAGACCAAGTGTGGATTAAAGAATGGAATAATGTACCGTTAGGGCCCAAGTGGAGAGGTCCTTATGTTGTTCTTTTGTCTACCCCTACAGCGATAAAAGTAGCCGAAGTGACTCCGTGGATACATCACTCCAGGGTTAAACCAGCAGCAGTCGATTCTTGGCAAGTTACAGCAGATCCAGAGAATCCCTGCAAGATCCGGTTAAAACGCACGACTCGGAGTGACGAGGAACTTTGTGGATTACAAAATTTTATTGTTTCAGAGATTTGGTACGTGAGTGAGAAGGCCATAATAAAGCCTGTCCGCTCACCGACGTATAGTATATAAGCCAGGAAAAGTCTCGAAGGGACTCCTGTGAAGACGAGCAGAACTCCATTCCCTGCAGCCCTTACATCCTGGAACCTGAGGTGCCTTCGCACGGACGAAGACTGAGGATGACGACGAAAGATGTGTTTATGATAATGTTTTTATATGTGTATTTTTATATTCAGGAAGGTAGAGGTACCGACACTCCTAGCTGTGAGGTATGCATTAAGACTACAAGAACAGGTAACCATATTTCCCAAACCCTAATTTGGCATTCACAATACGAGTGTAAAGGAGATGTATCAAGATGTAGATACCTAAATATAGAATATAGTGTGTGCCATTTAGGAGTAGGAGAACCTAAGTGCTTCAGTCCGGAGTATCAACCTCGTACAATTTGGATGACCCTCAGGAATGGAGATCCTCAGGGGACCCTAATTAACAAGACAGTATTAGAATCCGTACATTCTTCGGGTGTTCTGCTATTTGATGCGTGTAAGGCGATATCAAGTGGTAGAAAGCCGTGGAATGTATGTGGGGATCTTAGATGGGAGAGGACGTATGGGTCTAACGATAAATATATTTGTCCCAGTAGTAAAAATAAATATGTGAGTCCTAGATGCCCAAATAGAGATTATAACTTTTGCCCATATTGGTCTTGTGTGGGGTGGGCAACTTGGGGACAGACAGTAGACAAGGACATGATAGTGACTAAGTTGCCTACCAGCCCATATTGTAAGTCTATGGAATGCAATCCAGTCCATATACTTATAAATAACCCCGACAAGTTCTTAGATAAATATGGTAATTTATTTGGGTTTCAAATATATGTGACGGGTTTAGATCCTGGGACAGTATTGTTTATAGGGATAGAGACTGATACGGTATCCTCCCAGACTCATCAAGTATACCATTCCTTTTATGAAGAGATGAGCATAGATAATAAGATCCCCCATAATGCTAAAAACCTGTTTATTGATTTAGCCGAAAGTATTGCCGGTAGTCTTAAAGGACCACTCTAGGCACCCAGACCACTTCAGCTTAATGAAGTGGTCTGGGTGCCAGGTCCAGCTAGGGTTAACTAATTTTTTTATAAACATAGCAGTTTCAGAGAAACTGCTATGTTTATCAATTAATTAAGCCTTCCCCTATTTCCTCTAGTGGCTGTCTCACTGACAGCCGCTAGAGGCGCTTGCGTGATTCTCACTGTGAAAATCACAGTGAGAGCACGCAAGCGTCCATAGGAAAGCATTATGAATGCTTTCCTATGTGACCGGCTGAATGCGCGCGCAGCTCTTGCCGCGCGTGCGCATTCAGCCGACGGGGAGGAACGGAGGCGGAGAGGAGGAGGAGAGCTCCCCGCCCAGCGCTGGAAAAAGGTAAGTTTTAACCCTTTTCCCCTTTCCAGAGCCGGGCGGGAGGGGGTCCCTGAGGGTGGGGGCACCCTCAGGGCACTCTAGTGCCAGGAAAACGAGTATGCTTTCCTGGCACTAGAGTGGTCCTTTAATGTTACCAACTGCTATGTGTGTGGAGGTACTAACATGGGAGACCAATGGCCTTGGGAAGCAAAGGAGGTAATGTCCGGTTCTGAGGCAGTTGACCAATTAATATCTACACAAGCCGATTATCATATGAGTGTTAGAGGTAAATCTGAGTGGAGATTAAAGACCTCCATCATAGGTTATGTTTGCATAGCAAGGAAAGGAATGATGTATAATACTTCTGTAGGAGAATTAACTTGTCTAGGGCAAAAAGCTTATGATGATGATACAAAGAATACAACTTGGTGGTCGGCTTCAAATGTCTCAGAACCATCTAACCCGTTTGCTAGATACGCCAATTTAAAGGATGTGTGGTTTGACCTATCCATCACATCTACCTGGAGAGCCCCAGCAAATTTGTACTGGATCTGTGGTAAGAAAGCCTATTCGGAGTTGCCACAGGACTGGGAAGGGGCATGTGTGTTGGGTATGCTCAAACCATCCTTCTTCTTGTTACCTATTGAAACAGGTGAGACTTTAGGTGTTAAAGTGTATGATGTGAATCATAGGAAGAAAAGGGGACCCATAGAGATAGGCGCCTGGGAAGATAATGAATGGCCTCCCCAGCGTATTATAGATTATTATGGGCCAGCCACGTGGGCAGAGGATGGTACCTTTGGTTATAGAACCCCAATTTATATGCTCAACCGTATTATACGATTACAGGCGGTGGTTGAGATTATTACTAACGAGACATCACAAGCGCTCAATCTTCTAGCGAAGCATAATACCAGGATGAGGACAGCAGTCTACCAAAATAGATTAGCCTTGGATTACCTTTTGGCAGTAGAGGGAGGTGTATGTGGGAAGTTTAACCTGAGCAATTGCTGTCTTCAAATAGATGACGAAGGGCAAGCAATAGCTGAGCTTACTAGCCATATGGTTAAACTAGCGCATGTGCCTACTCAGGTATGGAAAGGGTATAATCCAAGCAGTTGGTTTGGTAGCTGGTATGAGTGGTTTGGAGGGCTTAAGGCAGTGGTAGGTGGAGTCCTACTGATTTTAATGTTGTGTCTACTCCTGCCGTGTCTTATACCCTTAGTAGTTAGGTCTGTGCAAAGCCTGATAGAAAATATAGCAGAGAGGAAGGCTGCTGCACAGATAATGGCAATTTATAAATATAAGGCTCTAGATCAGGGAGAACCAATGCAGGAAGATGAGTGTTGAAGATTCACATCATAAGATAAGTCTGGTTTGGTTCAAGGTAACTTGCGGTGTATGCAAACTAAGGTTAAGTGATGCCTCAAGTAATTGTGAAATATCAAGAGGCATCAAAGGGGGGAATGTGGTGGAATCTCGGTAAAAATAAATTTAGTAGGCCGAGATTACCACGTGGCATGTGTACGTGCATATGCTGACGTATCGATCAGTTGGTTGCACGAGGCAAGATACGATCAGTAGTGTACGGAGCATGTGCAAGAATACAGGATGTAGTATTCCCCTCCTCCATTGTGCTGGACAGGCCATGCGGTCAAGCAGGAAGTTAATTCTTATTTGTATTGATTGGTCAAGAGAATGTGCGGGTGGAGCTTAATATGGGAGGAGTTATGTGCCTATATAAGGAGCCTGCACTATTGTCCGGGGCTCAGAACTTGCTGTATTCTGGTGACATTAGTCCCTCTGAGTCCCGATCGGTGATCCAATAAAGAATCTCTTCCTTCCTGAAGAAACCTGCGTCCATCTCTCTGTGCTTGGCTTCCGTCAGTTTATCCGGTATCAATACTTTGTCCCGAATCTATATTATGATTTAATTGAAACACAATGCTACGCAAAGTAATACAGAATCACAACTTCCACAATGTCAGAATCAATTTTGTGCAACTTGCACAGCAATGGTCGGCTGAGAGTTCTGGGGAGCAGACTAGCCAAGCTAGACTGAGGAGGGGGCTGTACATTAGCCAGGTGCGGACTGACCAGTCAGGCAGATCGGTCGTGGACCAAGGGCCCGAGGCAGTCAGGGGCCCGGCAGCACAGCCATGCTCTGACTGAGGAGATCAGAGAACTCCTCAGACAGAAAAACATGATTTCTCCCATATTCCAGTGATATGTTGCAGGGCTCCTGCAACTTATCACTCTGTAGGTAAACCCCCCTCATCCCCTCACCCTTTTCTCAGGGAGACCTGGCAGCAATCATTCAGTTCTTGCTGCCAAGTCTCTTTCCCCGTGCAGTGCTGTAAGCCCCTATGCTCACACCACAGCCCTTATGTCACCTCCAACTACCATAGCCTCTATGTCCCCTCCTGCGCTCACCACAACCTCTATGGCCCACCTCATATTCTATCCAGCCCCGCGCCTATCTCAGCCCCCGCGCCCATCTCAGCCCCCGTGCCTCCCTGCACCTACTTCAGCATCTATTCTCCCACGCCCACACTACAGCCACTATCCTACTTATACACAGTAGGTCACCAACATATTCTTCAGTACTGTTCAATAGGTAAAACAAGAGAAATGATTAATTCTAACACAACACTTTGACATACAGGAACACAACATCACTAGTAGCATCCCCACACACGCAACCCCACAAGTATCCTCCAAACACATGTGGCTACTTGTATGGTTGCACATGTGGGGGACGCTGCTTGTGATGTCATCAGCAAAATCAGTGAAGTGTGTAATTAAATTTGCTTTATTTCTTTATATTAATTGCTGGGGAGGCACGCCAGCAAGGGTTACTCCATCTAAAAACAGTGTTTATTAAAACACTGTTTTTGGTTGGATTAACCCGTTAAAAGTAAATCTAGCCATTTTTGTGGGCTCTGCGGGTGTGGTAGCCAGAGCTGTGTGCTGGGCAGCGTACACATAATATCTGTGTGAAAGCAGCCGAAAGAAGGGGGAGAGGAGTAGTAGGGGGCAAAAATCCATGTACCAGGGAGGGTAGGGGGGAGCCCCTTGATCACCCACTGCCTGAGGGCCCTGTGAGTGGTCAGTCCGCCCCTGACATTAGCATCAGAGAAAAAAAAAAACAGGGTTCAAGGGAAACTCCAGTGCCAGGAAAACAATCCGTTTTCCTGGCACTGCAGGTCCCCTCTCCCTACAACCCCCCAATCCCCGGTAGCTGAAGGGGTGAAAACCCCTTCCCACGTCGCTGCTTCTCCCTCCGCGCCGCTCCTCCTTCTGACTGCGTCGGCCGGTGGGCGAGACTGATCCCGCCCACCGGCCGGGGAGACCTAATGCATTAGCGCTCCCCATAGGAAAGCATTGAAAATGCATTTCAATGCTTTCCTATAGGAAAATTAGCAACGCTGGAGGTCCTCACACAGCGTGAGGACGTCCAGCAACGCTCTAGCACAGGTTTCCTGTGCTAGGAACCAGAAAGTGCCCTCTAGTGGCTGTCTAGTAGACAGCCACTAGAGGTGGGGTTAACGCTGCAAGGTAATTATTGCAGTTTATAAAAAACTGCAATAATTACACTTGCAGGGTTAAGAGTAGTGGGAGTTGGCACCCAGACCACTCCAATGGGCAGAAGTGGTCTGGGTGCATGTATTCCTGACCCTATAGTGTTTAACCCACCATTTAGGTGGCTTGCCCCCCCCTTAGCTTCCTTATAAAAGTTTAAAACTCACCTTATTTCCAGCGTCATGCGGGTCCGTCGGCGCTGGGTCTGCCCCCTTTGTGACATCATCAAAATTGCAGATTTTTTTGCCAGTCCAATGCTTAACCATAGGGAAAGCATTGGATTGGCTAAAATCAGCACGGGGCAGGGCCAAATGCCGTTTTGTCCGATCAGGACCTTCTCATTGATTCAATGCATCTCTATGAGGAAAATTCAGCGTCTCCATGCAGAACGTGGGGACGCTGAACAGCATGGCTGCTTACTGTGCAGCCCCGAGCCAGGAAGCCCCTCCAGTGGCCATCTAAGGAGTGGCCACTTGGAGGTGTCCCTAGGGGCAATGTCCCTTTAAATCAAACCATATGCCATTAAACTAGGGGACAGCTTTAGGGTGCTCAAGGTAACATAACAACTACAACAAACTGTAAGTTTGTATGTTATTTAGAGTGCCTCTTTAATTGACGCCACGTTCAGAATGTTGTCAATCACTAGTCCAGACTGACCATTTTATTAATAATGGATTGTGAGTGAAACTGATGGTCTCTGTATGGAGCCTTATGTTTGTGCAGATGGTCATTGCTGAGGGAAAACAATGAATCTTAAAATGGGTTATTAACCCCTTAAGCACTTAGGACGGTTCAGGACCGTCATCGGCATTTTTGCGTTGCCGAACGATGACGGTCCTGAACCGTCCTAACTTTAAGATGTACTTACCCGATCGCCGTCGTTCCCCCGGCGGCGATCGGCGTTGCTCCCGTTGTGGGGAGACTGCCTGCAGCCCAGACAGTCTCCCCATGGCGAATTAGGACCCCTGGGGCCATGTGATCGCTCAATAGGGTGACCACATGGTCACAATATGTGTCCATGTGTCTGCCTGCAGGGGGACTGTCTGTGCTGACAGGCAGTCTCCCTGCAACTGTAAAATCATAAAAATAAAATAAAATTAATGTTAATAAAAAAAAAAAAAATTATATATGTGTATATATATATATGATATATAGACATATATTATATCTATATAATATATGTCTATATATCACATATAATGTCATCCTAAGTGTATTTTTATATTAATATGTACATATATTAATATAAATATACACTTATAATTAAATTACACACGTATATATATAATATATATATATAAAATACAAATAATAAGTAAATTAAATTAAATTATTTTTTTTAATAATAATAATAAAAAAATTATATATCTATATGAAATTTTATTCTAACTGTATTTTGATATTAAAATATATACATTTATATCAAAATACACTTAGAATAAAATTGTATATATATCTATGTATATATAAATAAATAAAAATAATACGAAATATACATTTGTTTAAATACAAAATTACATAAATAATTATATAAATATACACGTAGACTTCAAATATATAAATGTGCATATATAATTAAATTCTACGTGCGTATTTATGTAATATTTTTACATAATTAAATAATTTTATTAATTGCAATTTGAGGGACCTGCCTGCCAACCCAGGCCGAAATTGCAGAGAATTTAATTTGCTAGCACTGTATTTTACCCTGTAACTTTCTATGACACCCTAAAACCTGTACATGGGGGGTACCGTTTTACTCGGAAGACTTTGCTGAACACAAATATTAGTGATTCCAAACAGTAAAACCTATCACAGCGATGATATTGTCAGTGAAAGTGACTTTTTAAAAAAATTTCACACACAAACAGCACTTTTACTGATGATATAATTGTTGTGATACGTTTTCCTGTTTTGAAACACTAATATTTGTGTTCAGCAAAGTCTCCCGCGATTAACAGTACCCCCATGTACAGATTTTATAGCGTTTTTGAAAGTTACAGGGTCAAATATATGGGTCAAATATTTTTACATTGAAAATGGCCAGGTTGGTTACGTTGCCTTTGAGAGCGTATGGTAGCCCAGGAATGAGAATTACGCCCATGATGGCATACCATTTGCAAAAGAAGACAACCCAAGGTATTGCAAATGGGGTATGTCCAGTCTTTTGTAGTAGCCACTTAGTCACAAACACTGGCCAAAATTAGCGTTCAGTTTAGTTTTTTACTTTTTCACACACAAACAAATATGAACGCTAACTTTGGCCAGTGTTTACGACTAGGTGGCTACTAAAAAAGACTGGACATACCCCATATTGAATACCCTGGGTTGTCTACTTTAAAAAATATATGTACATGTGGGGTGTTATTCAGAGAATTTTGACAGATAATAGTGTTACAATGTCACTATTGATACATTTGAAAAAATGTATGTTTTGAAACCACAATATCCTACTTGTAACTATAACTGGCAAAAAAAAAAGCAAAAAAGCATGTAAACACTGGATATTTTAAAACTCAGGACAAAATTTCAAATCTATTTAGCAGTTTTTTTTATTCGCTTTTGTAGATGAGTAAAAGATTTTTCAAGTTAAAGTAAAAAAACATGTATTTTTTTCATTTTTTTCATCATATTTTTTTATTTTTTTAAATTAAATTACATGAGATTATATAAATAATGGTATGCAAAGAAAGCCTTTTTTGTTCTGAAAAAAACAACATATAATTTGTATAGGAACAGTAAATGAGAGAGCGGAAAATTACAGCTAAACACAAACACCACAAAAGTGTAAAAAGAGGCCTGGTCGCAAATGTACAACATCGCAAAAACAGTCCAGTCCTTGAGGGGTTAATTAAACAGTGCATTGTCAGGAATAAACAAGGAAATTGCAAATATCTCAGCCAAAAAGAGGAATTTCCAAAAATTCTACAACTCAGCTTTTGGCCTATATTACAATTACCTCAATAATTAAAAACAAAACCTGGTTTGTCAATAACACTGTACTTTTTGTTTCTCAAAATTCCAAGGAATCAGTTCACTAATGAACATATAAAGTTATTCTATTATATTATTTAAAGCAGTTCTCTAAGCACCATAACTACCATACCAATCCACTATTTCGTGAATAAAGCATTGGTGTTTCTGACCTTTTAGGATTGGAATTGAATAGTATCACATATTTATAATAACACCCTTTTCCCTCTGTTTGAAGTTATAAGTATCACCTTATTCTCAGCTCATCAAATACAATGTAAATAGTGTAGTCAGTTTAAGTCTGCTTTGAAATTTGTCATCATATTGACATCAATGGACACACAGAATTTTTTTTTTTTTTAATGTACTTTGTATGATGCATTTAATATAAATGCATCAATAATAAAACCATTACAGGCACAAGGATGGATGTTACGAAGCTTTGATCCAATTCATAAAAACTTTATTAGCATCGATCACAACAGTAATGACCGTTCTTACATATCTGCAGCCAAAGTGATTTTCTGCCAAGATTTCTTCCTTATGTCGGAGTAGTTTAGGGGAATTTTTTGTTTTCTGAAGGGAGTTACTCAATATAAATGTGATTGGATTTGTTGATATTTATATATTTAAATATAAGTTGCATACTTCCCAGCTGTCTCGCAATCTGCAGAACAACCCTGATATTAGAGCCTTATCCTACAATTTTGATTTGGTGTTCTAGGTTCCTGATTTTGGAAATCAGAGAAATACATTCCCCAAAAGGAATACTGTATTTAATGAGATGCTTGTGCTATGCTGTTCTAGATCAGTGCATATTCCCCATGCAAGAGTACATCAGCAGTCCTCTACGCATGTGCAGTCCTACTACTTATTTAAATTGGATTGATCTTACTTCTGGTTTTATGTTTAAAATCAGTAACACAATTAGCATTATATGTACACCCCCGTGTTGAAATAAAAAATGCTATATCATTAATGTATATGTGGATAAATTGTTCTCCTTAAAACATGCATGAGCTTCAAAACATAGTTCAAAATTCAGGCCTGAAAGTAAAAAAAAACTGGAAGCCATTTAGGCTCCCATCACTAGAGGGTGCTACACCAAACTGACACCTGACCCTAGATGATAAACATTTCTCTAATAGAGAAAGAATGGAGATCTAATCAACTCCCATTAGCCCTCACTTTCTGGGCATCAAGACCGATATCCTCACAGCATGGGACTGGTGCTGCTGGCCAGGAAAAAAACTAACTCGAGATTAAATGCCATTGAACATGAAACAAGTCTAGTGTGTATTTCTGCCCTTCTGCGTGTACACCTGTTGTTGCAATACCTTTGATTAGCAGATTTTGGTACATCACTTGAGAAGTTTTCATTAGTACACAAATGTGTACTTTATGAAACCTGAATTTGTTAAATTGATGTCACATTATCTGGATGTAATGTAGATGGAGGGAGGTTTGAACGTGATTACTGTAACATATTTTTGGGAAAGTGGTATGAGTGCATATATGGGCCCATGACCCCTGCATGGCAGAGGAGGAATTCCCTTCTGATTATATATTGGCTGTGAACGGTAGTAACAACACTTCCTTCCTCAGGAAAAATTAACATGAAATTCGTGGAGGAATCACCTGAACTTGGAGGACCACTTAAAAACTTGATGTTCTACCTTCGTTCCATCTTGAAGTGCTCTCTTAATATAAATGAAGAACTGTATTTCACTGCAGAATGCATAACTATCCTTGGATCATTCCCATTCATAGTCACATAGTTACATAGTCTGAAAAGAGACATTTGTACATTAAGTTCAGCCTTCCTCATACCTTTTTTTGTTTTTGTTTTTTTGCTGTTGATCCAAAAAAAGACAAATAAACCCAGTTTATAGCAACAAACTAGAAACTAGGAAAAAAGTTCCTTCTAGACGCCAGAATTGAAGTCAGATTTATCCTTGGATCAAGAAGCTATTACCCTATAGTTGACAAATTATGTCATTGAATAGTATGTTTTTGCAAATATGCATCTAGTTGCTGTTTAAACATCTGTGCAGACTCTGATAATACCACTTCTTTAGGCAAAGAATTCCACATCCTTATTGTTCTTACGGTAAAAAAAAAAAAACCTTTCCTTTGCCTTAGGCTAAATCTTCTTTCTTCCAGTCTAAACTCATGACCTCGTGTCCTAAGTATAGTCCTGTTTGTGAATAGATTGCCAGACAGTGGTTTGCTTTGTCCCGGGATATATTTGTATAATGTAATCATATCCCCTCTGAGGCGCTGTTTTTCTAAACTAAAGAGGTTTACATATGTTAACCTTTCTTTGTAGCTAAAATGTTCTATTCCTTTTATTAGTTTTGTAGCCCCCCCTCTGCACGTTTTCTAGTGCCATAATATCCTTCTTTAGAACAGGTACCCAAAATTGCACAGCATATTCAAGATGTGGTCTTACCAGTGATTTATAAAGAGGCAATTTGATATTCTCATCCCGAGAATGAATGCCCTTTTTCATACATGACAATACCTTACTGGCCTTAGCCACTGCTGATTGACGTTGCACATTGTTGCTTCGTTTGTTGTCTATAACAATTCCCAAATCCTTCTTGTTTTTTGTTAGCTCTAATTCACTACCATTTAGGGTATAAGTGTCATGTATTCATCCGCTTATAGAAATGTGGTTAATGACATTTACTGTCCACACAGGAAAAGTTGTGCCGAGCAACAACCTAATCCACAGAAGGGTTAATGCTGAGCAGCAATTATGCAAATGAAACCTGGTAACTGACTTTGGGGTCAAAGGCCGGTTACAGCCTATCAGAACTAAAGGAGGGGTATTTAGGCCCAGTTCTCATCCTGCTCAGTGCCCTGTCGTGGTTTCCCTTGTGGTTGTTCGAGAGTGCGTTCCTGTTATTAGTTTTCTACCTGGATTTTGACTTTGGCTTTGTTTATTGACTTCTCTACAGGGAGTGCAGAATTATTAGGCAAGTAGTATTTTTGAGGATTAATTTTATTATTGAACAACAACCATGTCCTCAATGAACCCCAAAAACTCATTAATATCAAAGCTGAATATTTTTGGAAGTAGTTTTTAGTTTGTTTTTAGTTATAGCTATTTTAGGGGGATATCTGTGTGTGCAGGTGACTATTACTGTGCATAATTATTAGGCAACTTAACAAAAAACAAATATATACCCATTTCAATTATTTATTTTTTACCAGTGAAACCAATATAACATCTCAACATTCACAAATATACATTTCTGACATTCAAAAACATAACAAAAACAAACCAGTGACCAATATAGCCACCTTTCTTTGCAAGGACACTCAAAAGCCTGCCATCCATGGATTCTGTCAGTGTTTTGATCTGTTCACCATCAACATTGCGTGCAGCAGCAACCACAGCCTCCCAGACACTGTTCAGAGAGGTGTACTGTTTTCCCTCCTTGTAAATCTCACATTTGATGATGGACCACAGGTTCTCAATGGGGTTCAGATCAGGTGAACAAGGAGGCCATGTCATTAGATTTTCTTCTTTTATACCCTTTCTTGCCAGCCACGCTGTGGAGTACTTGGACGCGTGTGATGGAGCATTGTCCTGCATGAAAATCATGTTTTTCTTGAAGGATGCAGACTTCTTCCTGTGTCACTGCTTGAAGAAGGTGTCTTCCAGAAACTGGCAGTAGGACTGGGAGTTGAGCTTGACTCCATCCTCAACCCGAAAAGGCCCCACAAGCTCATCTTTGATGATACCAGCCCAAACCAGTACTCCACCTCCACCTTGCTGGCGTCTGAGTCGGACTGGAGCTCTCTGCCCTTTACCAATCCAGCCACGGGCCCATCCATCTGGCCCATCAAGACTCACTCTCATTTCATCAGTCCATAAAACCTTAGAAAAATCTTGAGATATTTCTTGGCCCAGTCTTGACGTTTCAGCTTGTGTGTCTTGTTCAGTGGTGGTCGTCTTTCAGCCTTTCTTACCTTGGCCATGTCTCTGAGTATTGCACACCTTGTGCTATTGGGTACTCCAGTGATGTTGCAGCTCTGAAATATGGCCAAACTGGTGGCAAGTGGCATCTTGGCAGCTGCACGCTTGACTTTTCTCAGTTCATGGGCAGTTATTTTGCGCCTTGGTTTTTCCACACGCTTCTTGCGACCCTGTTGACTATTTTGAATGAAACGCTTGATTGTTCGATGATCACGCTTCAGAAGCTTTGCAATTTTAAGAGTGCTGCTTCCCTCTGCAAGATATCTCACTATTTTTGACTTTTCTGAGCCTGTCAAGTCCTTCTTTTGACCCATTTTGCCAAAGGAAAGGAAGTTGCCTAATAATTATGCACACCTGATATAGGGTGTTGATGTCATTAGACCACACCCCTTCTCATTACAGAGATGCACATCACCTAATATGCTTAATTGGTAGTAGGCTTTCGAGCCTATACAGCTTGGAGTAAGACAACATGCATAAAGAGGATGATGTGGTCAAAATACTCATTTGCCTAATAATTCTGCACTCCCTGTATATTCTGGTATCCTGACTCCTGGCTTTCCTCATTGCTGCGTCCCTTTCTGTGTTCCCTGACCTCGGCTAGTATTTTTGACTATTCTTTGTACGTTAAATCCGGCCATTCTAAGGACCGGTAATACGTTACTTATTTGTCATCCGTGCTATACAGTTCTACGTGCTGGATCAAACAGTAATCCTGACAATAAGTTGCTTGTGCATTCTTTACCCTGAAGAGCATAACTTTGCATTTTTCTACATTAAATTTCATCTGCCATTTGAGTGCCCAGTCCCCAAGCCTATCTAAATTGCTCACATTGTTTTATATTACAGAGTTACATGTCATCTGCAAACACTGAAACATGACTTTTAATGCTTATTTCAAGATAATTTATAAATATGTTAAATAGAAGCGGTCCTAGAATCCTGAGGGACACCACTTACCACTTCTTTCCAGCTTGAAAATGTACTATTGATACCGGAGAAACTGACGGAAGCCAAGCACAGAGAGATGGACACAGGTTTCTTCAGGAAGGAAGAGATTCTTTATTCGGTTCACCGATCGGGACTCTGTCAGGATCGGGACAGGGATCCAACACGCAGAGTACAAACAGTAGAAAGGTACGTATACCGGGCCTTAGAATGGCCGGACTAACGTACAGAGAATAACAGAGAATAGTCAGAGACAAGCCGAGGTCGAGGGAACGAGAAGACAGGTAAGCGAGAGACAAGCCGGGTCAGAGGGATAACAGAGATAAGCAGAATAGTACAACAAGCCGGGTCAGAACCAAAGAGAATACTAGAATACAAGAGCACTGAGTGACTAGACAAGCTAGAACCACGACAGGGCAATGAGCTGATGAGAGAAGCAAGCTTAAATACCCAGAGTCCGGAGAGTAGACACGCCTCAGCTGGGTGCTGATTGGATAAAGCCAATAGAGTGGCAGGTCGCTCGGGATAGCGTCAAGACGTCACGTATCGAGCGTCATGTTAGAAAAGGAAGCGGATCCCTTGCGGCCAGCGTTAGAATGACTGGATGGACCGCGAGGAACGGGAGATATGGCGTGTCTAGACGGATAAA
Source organism: Pelobates fuscus (assembly GCF_036172605.1). Taxonomy (NCBI): domain Eukaryota; kingdom Metazoa; phylum Chordata; class Amphibia; order Anura; family Pelobatidae; genus Pelobates; species Pelobates fuscus. The sequence continues at coordinate 50,144,298 of NC_086323.1, forward strand.
CAACTAAGTCTCTACCCTTCTCAAAGGTAGAGACCTCAGGTACCCTGACAGTACCCCCCCTCTCAGATACGCCCACCGGGCGGAAGGAACCGGGACGAGATGGGAAGCGGGAGTGAAACGCCCTGCGGAGACGAGGAGCATGAACGTCCTCCTGAGGCACCCAGCTCCTCTCCTCGGGACCATATCCCTTCCAGTTGACCAGATACTGTAGTCTTCCCCGGGAGAATCGGGAATTGATGATGGAGTTGACCTCGTACTCCTCCTGACCGTCCACCTGAACCGAACGAGGTGAGGAAACCGTAGAGGAGAATCTGTTGCAAATCAGTGGTTTCAGCAAAGACACATGAAAGGAGTTGGGAATGCGTAAGGCCGACGGCAGAGCTAGGCGATACGCAACCGGGTTGATACGAGACACAACCCTGTAAGGACCTATGTACCGAGGCGCAAATTTCATAGAGGGAACTTTTAAACGAATGTTCTTAGTACTCAGCCATACTCTATCCCCAGGAACAAAAACTGGAGCCGCCCTTCTGTGTTTATCAGCGTGTTTTTTGAACAACATAGAATTATGCAGGAGAATTTGACGAGTCTGATCCCACAACTTCTTCAGATTGGCGACATGATCATCAACCGACGGTACTCCTTGGGAAGAAGAGACCGAAGGAAAAATGGAGGGATGAAAGCCATAGTTCATGAAGAAGGGGCTGGAACGAGTAGAATCACAAACGAGATTATTGTGTGCGAACTCTGCCCAAGGAATCAAACCGACCCAATCATCCTGGTGTTCGGAAACAAAGCAGCGCAGATATTGTTCAATCTTTTGATTAGTACGCTCAGCGGCTCCGTTAGACTGAGGGTGATATGCAGAGGAAAAGTTCAATTTGATACCTAATTGAGAACAGAAGGATCTCCAGAATCGTGAGACAAATGGAGAGCCTCTATCAGAAACGATTTCCGAAGGTATCCCATGTAAGCGAAAAACTTCTCTCGCAAAAATCTCCGCCAATTCAGGAGATGTGGGGAGTTTAGGCAACGGCACAAAATGAGCCATCTTAGTGAATCTATCCACCACCGTGAGAATAACAGTCTGTCTCTTGGAAGCAGGTAAATCCACAATAAAGTCCATGGCCAAACAGGACCATGGTTTCTCAGGAATGTCCAAGGGGAGCAACAAACCACAAGGAGATGCGTGAGGCTGTTTAGTCCTGGTACAAGTCTCGCAAGCACCGACGAACTCCTTAATATCCTTTCGTAAGGAAGGCCACCAGAAATCCTTGGAGATCAGGGAATAAGTCTTGCGAATGCCAGGATGACCAGCCACCTTGCTTTCGTGGAAACACTGTAAGAGCTCCAGTTGGAGTTCAGGAGGGACAAATTTTCTTCCGTCAGGAGTCTGTCCAGGTGCCAGATGCTGTAAGTTCAAGATCTGGTCAAGTAACGGAGAATGGATTTTGAGACTTGTGTTAGCAATAATATTGCATTGGGGTACTATAGAGGACAGAACTGGTTCAGAAGAAGCCAAAGGTTCATATAGGCGAGATAGAGCATCGGCTTTAGAATTCTTTGAACCAGGCCTATAAGTAAGAACGTAATTGAAATGGGTGAGGAATAACGACCAACGAGCTTGCCTGGAAGACAATCGCTTGGCCTCTCCAATATAGGACAAGTTCTTGTGATCCGTTAAAATAGTAACAGGATGTAATGTCCCTTCCAATAAATGTCTCCATTCTTTTAAAGCCTTGATAACAGCTAGTAGTTCTCTGTCACCAATGTCATATCTGCTCTCAGCACCAGACAATTTTTTAGAAAAAAATCCACATGGATGTAATGGTTTATCCACACCTAGCCTTTGGGATAGGATAGCACCTACGCCAGTCTCCGAGGCGTCTACCTCAAGTAGGAAAGGAAGAGTGGTATTAGGGTGAACTAAAATTGGGGCGGAAGCAAAAAGCTCCTTGAGAGTTTTGAAAGCAAGGAGAGCTTCCGTAGACCAATTCCTAGTATCAACCCCCTGTTTGGTCATATTGGTGATGGGCGCAATAATAGAAGAATAACCCTTAATAAAGCGCCTATAGTAATTGGAGAACCCAATAAATCTCTGAACGGCCTTGAGACCCTTGGGTAGAGGCCAATCCAGAATGGACTGGAGTTTATCCGGGTCCATCTTAAATCCCTCCCCAGAGATCACATAACCGAGGAAATTTACTTGGGATTGATCGAAGCCACATTTCTCCAATTTGCAGTACAGACCATGTTGAAGAAGTTTGTGCAAAACCCTTCTGACCTGTTCGTGGTGAGTCTCAATCTCTCTAGAATGTATGAGTATATCGTCCAGGTATACAATAACACACTCCTGCTGAAATTCCCTAAGAACCTCATTAATCAGATCCTGGAATACAGCCGGAGCATTACATAACCCAAAAGGCATAACTGTATACTCATAGTGGCCGTAACGAGTATTGAACGCCGTCATCCACTCGAGTCCCTGCTGGACTCTCACCAAGTTATATGCCCCTCTGAGATCTAACCTGGTGAAAATGGTAGAACCCTTTAAACGATCAAAGAGTTCGGTAATCAAAGGAATGGGATAAGCATTCCTAATGGTTATCTTGTTCAAACCTCGATAATCAATACAAGGCCTAAGCGAACCATCCTTCTTTTTAACAAAAAAAAATCCAGCCCCGGCAGGGGAGGAGGATCTCCTAATGAATCCCTTGTCTAAATTCTCGTGAATATACTCCTCTAGAACTGAATTCTCTTTAGTAGATAACGGGTATACATGACCCCTGGGAGGCATGGTACCAGGGAGTAGGTTAATCTTGCAATCAAAGGATCTGTGTGGAGGTAAGGTATCGGCTCTCCTTTTATCAAATACTGCCTTTAAATCCAGGTACTGAGGCGGTATTTGTGTCTCTGTAGGGTTAGAGGAGTTAGCCGACGTGTTCGCCAGGCAAAGGGGCGAGACCTTCCGCAAACATTTCTCTTGACAATTCTGACCCCATGAAATTATCTCCCCTAACTCCCAATTAATGATAGGGTTATGTCTCTTTAACCAGGAGTACCCCAGGACTATGGGAATAGAAGGAGAGGAAATGATCAACAGGGATAGGTCTTCCTCATGCAAGATACCAACAGTTAAATTAATAGGTATGGTCTCACGGAAAATAACAGGCTCAAGTAAAGGTCTACCATCTATGGCCTCAACGGCCAGAGGTGTCTCCCTTAACTGGGATGGGATAGTATGCTTGTTAACAAAAACTTGATCGATAAAGCTCTCAGCAGCTCCAGAATCAATCAAAGCCATGGTTTTTACTACTCCCTTCTCCCAAGTCAAAGAAACGGGTAGCAGAAGCCTGTGATCTTTATAATTGTGAACAGAGGACAAAATAGATACACCCAAGGCCTGTCCTCTAGAGAAACTTAGGTGCGAGCGTTTCCCGAACGATTGGGACAATTTAGGCGTAGATGACCTCTGTCTCCACAGTACATACATAAACCCTCCCTTCTCCTGTACTGTCTCTCCTCCTCTGTGAGGTGAGTATTACCTATCTGCATAGGCTCAGGGAAACGTGAGGTTTCGATTTCAGAATTTCGAAATGCAGGAGCTAGTTTAACCCCTTAAGGACCAAACTTCTGGAATAAAAGGGAATCATGACATGTCACACATGTCATGTGTCCTTAAGGGGTTAAAGGAGGGTCTACGAGTCCTATCTCGAGTGTTCTGCCTCTCTCTTAAGCGTTCATCAATGCGAGAGATAAAAGAAATTAAATCCTCCAAATTCTCAGGGAGCTCTCTAGTAGCGACTTCGTCAAGGATTACATCTGATAACCCATTTAAAAATACATCTATATAAGCCTGTTCGTTCCACTTAACCTCTGCCGCCAAGGATCTGAACTCTAGTGCATAATCCACAAGTGTTCGATTATCCTGTCTAAGGCGCAACAGTAATCTAGCTGCATTGACCTTCCTACCAGGGGGGTCAAAAGTTCTTTTAAAAGCAGCTACAAAGGCATTATAGTTATAGACTAACGGGTTATCATTCTCCCATAAAGGATTAGCCCATCGCAGAGCCCTCTCAATGAGTAACGTAACAATAAATCCAACCTTCGCTCTATCTGTAGGATAGGAGCGGAGTTGTAATTCGAAATGGATGCTGATCTGGTTCAAAAAGCCACGACACTTCTCAGGAGAACCGCCATAACGTACTGGTGGAGTAATACGAGAAGAAGCACCAACAGTAGCTACTTCTAGACCTGAACTTACAGGAGAGATCGAAGGAGTACGTGTCTCCTCTGGTGGGTTACTAGCACGAGACAATAGCGCCTGTAGTGCTAGGGCCATCTGATCCATCCTGTGTTCCATGGCATCAAACCTGGGGTCGGAAGAACCAAGCTGACTGTTTGTACCTGCAGGATCCATTGGCCCTGTCGTAATGTCAGGATCGGGACAGGGATCCAACACGCAGAGTACAAACAGTAGAAAGGTACGTATACCGGGCCTTAGAATGGCCGGACTAACGTACAGAGAATAACAGAGAATAGTCAGAGACAAGCCGAGGTCGAGGGAACGAGAAGACAGGTAAGCGAGAGACAAGCCGGGTCAGAGGGATAACAGAGATAAGCAGAATAGTACAACAAGCCGGGTCAGAACCAAAGAGAATACTAGAATACAAGAGCACTGAGTGACTAGACAAGCTAGACCCACGACAGGGACAATGAGCTGATGAGAGAAGCAAGCTTAAATACCCAGAGTCCGGAGAGTAGACACGCCTCAGCTGGGTGCTGATTGGATAAAGCCAATAGAGTGGCAGGTCGCTCGGGATAGCGTCAAGACGTCACGTATCGAGCGTCATGTTAGAAAAGGAAGCGGATCCCTTGCGGCCAGCGTTAGAATGACTGGATGGACCGCGAGGAACGGGAGATATGGCGTGTCTAGACGGATAAACAACTAAGTCTCTACCCTTCTCAAAGGTAGAGACCTCAGGTACCCTGACAGACTCAGAGGGACTAATGTCACCAAAATACAGCAAGTTCTGAGCCCCGGACAATAGTGCAGGCTCCTTATATAGGCACATAACTCCTCCCATAATAAGCTCCACCCGCACATTCTCTTGACCAATCAATACAAATAAGAATTAACTTCCTGCTTGACCGCATGGCCTGTCCAGCACAATGGAGGAGGGGAATACTACATCCTGTATTCTCGCACATGCTCCGTACACTACTGATCGTATCTTGCCACGTGCACAGAGGCGGCTCTCTAATTAGGCGGTTTAGGCGGCCGCCTAAGGCCTCGCGCTGGCTGGGGCCTCGCGGCCGCCTAAACCACCTGTTGGCAGAGTGTGTCAGGTCCTCGGTCAGTGACCGAGGACCTGACACCAGGAGGGGGCCCGGCGGCTTGCCCGGTATGCCGCCGGGTGCGAGGCCCCTCCTGGCTGCCAGGCCGGCCACCGCAGACACTGGTCTGCAGCTCCGCAGTGTGCAGAGCTGCAGACCATGTGACTCGCGAGAATTGGCCAATCAGAGCGTTGCCGCGGGTTACCACGGCAACGCTCTGAAATCTCGCGAGATTACACGGTCTGCAGCTCTGTGGAGCTGCAGACCGGGAGCAGTGGCCACCGGACCACCAGGGAGCCCACTGGACCACCAGGGAAAGGTAGGCTCTCCCTCCCCATCACCCCCCACCACACTCAGGCTCACCCCCGACCACCATAACCCCCCACCACCCTCAGCCTCACCCACCACCCTTAGCTTCACCCCCCACCACCATCACCCCCAACACCCTCAGCCTCACCCCCACCACCCTCAGCTTCACCCCCCACCACCACCATCACCCCCACCACCCTCAGCTTCACCCCCCACCACCATCACCCCCACCACCCTCAGCCTCACCCACCACCCTTAGCTTCACCCCCCACCACCACCATCACCCCCACCACCCTCAGCCTCACCCACCACCCTTAGCTTCACCCCCCATCACCATCACCCCCAACACCCTCAGCCTCACCCCCACCACCCTCAGCTTCACCCCCCACCACCATCACCCCCACCACCCTCAGCCTCACCCACCACCCTTAGCTTCACCCCCCACCACCACCATCACCCCCACCACCCTCAGCCTCACCCCCACCACCCTCAGCTACACCCACCACCACCGTCACCATCACCCCCCACCACCACCCCCCACCACCACCCCCCACCACCCTCAGCTTCACCCCCCACCACCCTCAGCCTCACCCCCACCACCCTCACCATTACCCCTTCACCCTCAGCCTCACCCCCCACCACCCTCAGCCTCACCATCCCCCATAACCCCCCACCACCCTCAGCCTCACCCCACCCTCAGCTTCACCACCCCTCAGCATCACTCCCCCACCACCTTCAGCCTCACCCCCTTCACCCCCCTCAGCATCACCACCCTCAGCATCACCACCCTCAGCATTACCCCCCACCACCCTCAGCATCACCACCCTCAGCATAACCCTCCGTCACCACCCTCAGCTTCCCCCCACTCACCATCACCCCCTCCTTCTCACATCACCCCCTTCTCACTCTCACATTACCCCCTCTCACTCTCACATTACCCCCCCACTCTCACATTACCCCCCACTCTCACATTACGCCCCCCACTCTCACATTACGCCCCCCACTCTCACATTACCCCCCCACTCTCACATTACCCCCTCTCACTCTCACATTACCCCCCCACTCTCACATTACCCCCCCACTCTCACATTACCCCCCCACTCTCACATTACACCCCCCCACTCTCACATTACGCCCCCCCCACTCTCACATTACGCCCCCCACTCTCACATTACGCCCCCCACTCTCACATTACGCCCCCCCACTCTCACATTACCCCCCCACTCTCACATTACCCCCCTCTCACTCTCACATTACCCCCCTCTCACTCTCACATTACCCCCCTCTCACTCTCACATTACCCCCTCTCACTCTCACATTACCCACTCTCACATTACCCCCCTCACTCTCACATTACCCCCTCTCACATTAACCCCCCTCACTCTCACATTACCCCCCTCTCACTCTCACATTACCCCCCTCTCACTCTCACATTACCCCCCTCTCACTCTCACATTACCCCCCTCTCACTCTCACATTACCCCCTCTCACTCTCACATTACCCCCTCTCACTCTCACATTACCCCCTCTCACTCTCACATTACCCCCTCTCACATTAACCCCCCTCACTCTCACATTACCCCCCTCACTCTCACATTACCCCCTCACTCTCACATTACCCCCCTCTCACTCTCACATTAACCCCCCTCACTCCCACATTACCCCCCTCACTCCCACATTACCCCCCTCACTCTCACATTACCCCCTCTCACTCTCACATTACCCCCTCTCACTCTCACATTACCCCCTCTCACTCTCACATTAACCCCCCTCACTCTCACATTACCCCCTTCTCACTCTCACATTACCCCCTCTCACTCTCACATTAACCCCCCTCACTCTCACATTACCCCCCTCACTCTCACATTACCCCCCTCACTCTCACATTACTATCACCCCCTGCTCCCTCTCACATTACCATCAACCCCCCGCTCCCTTTCACCATCACCCTCCACTCCCTCTCACCATCACACCCCCCGCTCCCTCTCACCATCAGCTACCCCATACACATAGGGTCTCAGACAAAAACACAAACATGCTCACAGAGACATACATTCGCACACACAAGGATACTCTCTGTCAGACACACTCTCAGGCACATACACAGGTAGACAGTGCGTCAATGTGTATATGTGACACTTTTTGTAAGTGGGGCCTTATGTTTGCGTTTCGCCTAAGGCCTCATAAAGTCTAGAGCCGCCTCTGCACGTGCAACTAACTGATCGATACGTCAGCATATGCACGTACACATGCCACGTGGTAATCTCGGCCTACTAAATTTATTTTTACCGAGATTCCACCACACTATTAATGATAACTCTCTGTACTCTATTTTTGAACCAATGTTCTACCCAAGAACAAGAATTTTCATCCATTTTCTTTGAGTTTGAACATTAATATATTGTGTGGAACTGCATCAAACACCTTGGCAAAATCCAAATAGATCACATCCACTGCAACACATTGATCTATACTTCTACTCAGTGCCAGACTGGGAAAATAAATCGTCCCGGGCATTTTTTATCCACAGCCGCCCACTGAAAAGGGGGCGTGGTCAAATAGGGTGTGTTTTGTCATCCCCAATGACAAGCACGCCCCATCTCAAAGTGAGCATGTTGGTTCAATGCTCTTCCAGGGCAGACCATGCGCAGTGCTCTGCTGAAGAGCTCTAGCATGAGAAAAGGGCCCTGTATTTGTTCTGCACAGGGCAGCAAATTTAAGAACATGCTTGCGTTGTGTTTACTTCAAACTTGTCTCAGGGGTTTTTCATAAATGGGAAACTCACTTTATCCCATTTATGGAGACACTATGTGTTTGCTTACATGGAGTCTAGTGTGTGCATAGGGGATCCAGAGTGTGTATGTCAGAAATGTAGTGTGTGTGTGTAAGTGGTGCAGCGTGTGTGTGTAGGGGATCTAGTGTGTGTGTTGAAGGACCCAGAGTGTGTATAGGAGATCTAGTAATTGTGTGTGTGTGTGTGTGTGTAGAGGATTCAGAGTGTATATAGAGATCTAGTATGTGTACATCTGTAGATGATCCAGAGTTGGGTAAGGGATCTAGTGTTTGTCTGGAATTTAATGTGTTTAGGGGTGCAGAATGTGTGTGAGGGGTTCTGTAGTGTGTATATATATATATATATATATATATATATATACATATATGTTTGAAAGCATTGTGTGTGTGAGTAGTGCAGTGTGTTTGGGAGCTGCTGTGTGTATGTGTGACGTGTGCAGTGTGTGTGTGTGTGTGTGTAGAGTGTAGTGTGCATTTGTGAGGAGTATAGTGTGTGTGTGTGAGGGTTCTGTGTGTTTGGGAGTGCAATATTTGTGTGTGAGGGATATGTGTTTGTGTGTGTGTGGGTGCAGTGTGTGCGTGTGTGTGTGAGGGTGCTGTGTGTGTGTGTGTGTGTGTGTGTGTGTGTGAGGGTGCTGTGTGTGTGTGAGAGGTGCAGTGTGTGAGTGAGGGCGCTGTGTGTGTTTTAGGGTGCTGTGTGAGGGTGATGTGTTTGTGAGGGTGATGTGTGTGTGTGTTAAGGTGCTGTGTGAGGGTGATGTGTGTGTGTGTGTGTGTGTTAGTGTGGCATGTGGGTGTGTGTGTGTGTGTGTTTGTGTGTTAGGGTGATGTGTGTGTGTTAGGGTACTGTGTGGGGTAGTGTGTATTAGGGTGACGTGTGTGCTAGGGTGCTGTGTGTGTTTGGAAGGATTGTGTGTTGGGGAGGCAGGTTAATGACAATATTTTATGTATTTATTTATTATAATAATAAAAAAAACAGGTCTCCTCGGCCCATGGCCATCGCGGCCCACCGGGCATTCGCCCGATGGCCAGTCCAGGCCTGCTTCTACTTACTTCTTCGTAGAATGCAATTAAGTTAGTTTGACATGACCTTTGTTTCATAAAACCATGCTTTTCTCAATGAATTCCTGAATATTATCCCTTAATAACATTTTAAATACTTTCCCAGTCACAGATGTTAAGCTCACAGGTCTATAATTTCCAGGCAAGAATTTTGAATCCTTTTTGAATATAGGAACCACATCTGCCTTCCTCCAATCCTCTGGTGCAAACAGAGGTTCACTTATTTCCACACTTAGTTTCTTAAGTACTTGTGTACTTCTGGAGCTTTGTTTATATTAAATTAGCTTTCTTTACTTGCTGCAGCACCTTGTCTTGAGTCATCCAATTACAATTTTTCTGCAAGTTTTTTGCAGCAATCATTTGCATATCTATAGCCGTAGGTTCTTCCTTAATATATACTGAGAATAAATAGTTATGTAAAATGTCTGCCTTTTCCTGGTCTTCATTAACCAGTACCCACATCCAAGTTTTAAGTGTACCTACACTTTACATTTTTTTTTTTTTTTTAGAATATATGTACTTAAAAATTGCTTAGGGCTTGGTTTTGCTCTCTTTGGCTATCACTTCTTTATTTTGTAGTTTAGCGAATTTATTCGCCATTTTGCACACATTATTGGATTCCTTATATCTTCTTTAGGATGCAACTGATTTGATTTCAATTTAAAGGCTTTAGCCCCTTAAGGACGGCGGGCGTTCTATGCCATCCTTTTTTAGACGGTCCTAAATGCTGGTGGGCGGCCTGACCAAAG